>NC_073693.1:231108636-231229663 GCF_029784155.1 Uranotaenia lowii | reverse complement strand
AATATTTTTCAAGCATCTATTTTGGAAAGTTTGAAGTTTATGTAAGTGTGTAAAAGATGCTCGTCCCCAGACTGTTATAAGATAGTGAAATAAAGAGTGAATGAATGCATAATAGAATTTTAAAAGAACATGTTGTGACACAAAGTTCTTCAATCTCCAGAGTACACCACAGAGGGGAGAAATTCTTTTTTCTAAATGTTGTATATGACAATTCCAGGAAAGAGTACTATCTAAATGAATACCAAAGTATTTTAAGTATTTGATGGTTTTCACCTCTTGTATGGCAAACTGATTCATATGTGGATCCCTGTGTAGTGATGTTACTTTCCTGGAAGCGTGGAATAACATGTATTTAGTTTTTTCGTGGTTTATAGAGAGCAGATAGCTATTAAAAATGTAGATAGCAATTTCAAATCATGTTCCAGGTTTTCGATTAATGTATTTGAAGACTTTTTTGTGTAAAATAAAGCAGTATCATCCACAAAAAGCCGTGCTGTACCAATAAGGGGAAGATTACAAATGTCGTTAATGTAAATAAGAAAAAGTAAAGGACCTATGTTACAGCCCTGTGGAACCCCTATATTAATATTTCGGAATTCTCTCGCTATTCCTTCAACCACAACAAATTGTTTCCTGCTGTTCAAATAACTTCGAATTATGTCATTTGCTTTTCCCCTTATTGCGTATTTGTTCAATTTTTGTAATAAAATTTCATGATTTTTAGTAAAACCATGAGAAAATGGTATTGTCGAAGACTAATTAAAGCATTTCGAGCTTAATGATCTAAGGTGATATGAGTAGTCAAACGAGCTAAACTAAGTTAGGCTATTTTTTTTGTAATTCTTGTTTATGTATAAAATATTTTAATATTTTTTTATATCTCTGGTTCTATGTTTAGTTTACTACTATTTTTTCAGTCCTTTTTGTTCTTTTCCTTTTCCGATTTTTTTTTCAATCTTTTTCTCTTTTTCTTCTAATTTTTACTCTTTTCACAAGAAGTTCTCAATATTTCCTACATTCTCACATTTTCTACAGAACCAAATACTCTGCGACCTGCACTTTGCAGACGTGGCCCTAATGGAGTGTTCGGATTTTATGCAACAGTTGCGCAGCTTCAAACCACAATCGCTCGGATGTGCCGTGGCTAGACGCAAGAGTTCGACCACGCTGATCTTCCCGCTGCCACCGCAAGCCTGTTCAGGTGAGTTTGAAGAAAAAAAATTAAATGTCCATATTGAACACATCCAACATTTGAACACAATTGATGACAATTAAAAGAATTTAATGTATTGCCTTCAAAATATTCTGAAATCAAATTCTGACAAAACATATTCACATTATATTCAACGACAACACACATGAGCCCGATCGAATGATTTGCTTAAAAACTGAATGTTTTTATCTCCGATTTTCCCTTCGTCAACAAAGCGTTTCACCGCCGCTACCGTGCACTCGAACAATGGCAAGACACCGAAAGCACTTATTCGCAGATTCTCTGCTCCATTGTTTTCGCTGCTGTTGTTGTTGTTGGTATTATTGTTGGTACGATGGCACCATACACAAAAGTGCACAAACCCACATATTGCTCTGCCAGAGCGTAAAAGATAAGAGCTTGTTGATTTTTCCACCTCTGTGCTTTTTAGCTGCCGTACCTACCTTTGTAGGTTTAAAGGTACGAACAATCATTTGGGTGATTGTTTTTGGTTTTTCCCATTCTTGACGTGTTTTCAGATTTTATCTATTTTTTTTTGGTTATTGCTTGTTGGAGCAATTTTTCTACGATAAACAGTCAGTTTGTATTTTGTTTGAATTCCGTTTAAAGATATCGGTCCAAAATAGTTCCTTGCTTATTTATCTATCCACGGCATCAAACATGGTTTTAAAAATTAATAAAATCTTCAATCTGATTCATGACAACTTATTGAAGGTCGAAGTTAATTTAATCTGTTGCTCTAACATTTAATATAGACACAAATCAGCGGAAAATTATTTTTAAACCCAGCATTTTAATTTGGGGCTGCATAACTGAGGATTCCTTAAGTTGGACTTGGGCACGGCTACAATGATGTTGTTTACCACATCTGGATCCTTCATCAAGTGATTGAGCTGTTGTCCAGTCATTCAGATCCATTTCAAGGAAGCAATGTCCTCAGACCAATGAGAAAGCAGTCCGTTCTGCCATGTGAATCCATTCGACCATATTCATATCCCTAGATGTGGAAGTGCAACCATTTTTCTGTTTAGTTTTGTTTCCTAACCAAGGTTGTCCCTCCGAGAAAATCAAGTACAAGCAGAAAGGAAGAAAATAAGAGGCAAAATAACTGCTCCAACACAACATTCTTTTGTCGCAACATTTACTTCGAATTTCATCGGAAAATGTTTTCCTCCAACTCAAAGTGAAGGGCCATCGTCACATAAACGACGTCGACGACGACGATGCACAAAGTCCTCCTCTTTGTGGGCATGACAAACGCAAAAATATCCACCCTCTCAACTCTTGTCAACGTTTTGAATGCTCTCTCCGTAGAAGGTAGTCGGTAGAGGTACACAGACAAATTCATAGATGCTCGTTCGCATTCTTGACCTTGGTTGGGTTTGGGCTTGGGCTGACATAAATGGAGGACCAGAAAGCAGCAAAAAAACACAAACACGAATAGACAGCCCTCCATTTTGGGGGCACACGTGGTTACCACGCCGTGAGTGTGCGGGTAAAGTTTGGGACAGGCCATTTTGGGTAGAAGTGAGTTATGCAAGAAGAGGAGCAGGGCTTGTTAGCGAAACGAAAGCTTTTTTCCGGGGAACAGCGTTTGTCATCTCCATTAGACATTGTCTGTCGCCCCGAATGGTGGTGGTTCGTTTCGATGTTTGAAGGAAGCAAACATCGTTTGCTGCAATAGAATTGATCAAGAAATATTCTGTTTTGAAACAAGCAACAGATTCGTTACTCTCGTATTCCAAGATTGTCGAAGTTCATAGCGGATTCAATCCCACACCCACAAATCAAACTCTACTCCAATAATGAACTTCCTTGGAGGTGGAATTATCGGTATAAGATTTTATGCCGGACCGGCATTAACAAGCTTTCAAATAATGTGGGTGTGTGTAACCCGACATTAGACAAAAAATCTTTGTTTTCTACTAACGGCAAAAAATCGCCAGCTAAGGTGGGCTGTCCGATTGGCAATAGAAAACAGCTTCTAGTTTCCCATTTCACCCCATTTCCATCCCATTCTCATCCCTTTCTCAACAAAAACTAAGGAGGATGAAAAAAAATACACCGGCCAATGGAGTGCGTTTTTATTGTTAATCAGTGCAAAGAGACATACCCCTGTTAAACAGCTAATAACTTTTTTTTCTGATAACATACGAAGTCACGGTCTTCGTCAAAGTTATTCAGCAGAAAATTTCCTTTGAGAATTTTATTAATTGGCACAAAAACCGTAAGCTGGCTTGGTTCCACAGACGAAACTAAAATGATGTTGATTTTTCAGTACAAAATATTCAATTTTCCCATACAAACCTAAAAAATCAAATTTTCTCATGTAAACGTTACTTGAAAATTTTGCAAAAAATCATGGATGAGTTTTGGACCAAGACGAAGCTTTTCAGACCCCAGGGTTTGAGAAATTCCAAAATGACCCCAAATCTACTCAGTCTAATGTTACAGTGAGTTCGGCTTCCATGTTGCTTGTTTACTAAGTACAGTCGTGGGCGCCAAGAACTTCCAAATCCATCCACCAGGAGCGCCACAATAAGAGCAAAAATATGTTCCTATTCTAAATAGAGCAATCAATCAATAAAAAAAATTGAATTAATTCATATTGCGCCATCCATAAAATTGTTATTTCTCGCTCTGTAAGCCATGACCTTTACTAAGTCTCAGAATCTTGTAACAAACCTAGAAAACCGGAGATAAATATTTCGTAACAAACAACAGTAAATTACAAAACAAATGTTTAAATTATTTCTCGATCAATGTTTATTGTTTATTGCTTATTAGAGTAAAATCAACGGATCATATGTTGATCCTAATGATAACTTAATAGTAATTACAATACAAGATAAAAATTAACACAGGTCTATACCGTTCTTGAAACAGTTAAAATATTTCTGCGGAACACGTTCCTCGAATCATCGAAGTCGAAATGCTCAGCAAAGCGATTGAACGATTTCAATATGCCGATAAATGCGCTGTTCGCTCCATAGTTGTTGAGAAGAATAGGAACATAGAGCTGCAAAAGCTGGTTTCTCAATTCTTGGGGACGCACGCTGAGAGGAATGGCCTCCAGCAAAACGGGACAGTTAACTCTGGACGTTAAGAGATCAGCAACAAATAGAGCGCGCGTAGCGTTTCTAGGTCTATGAGGCGGCAGCGATTCTCATAACTTGGTAAACGGAACGGGTCTTGCCAGTTCAGATGACGTAGGGCATACCGCATGAAGCGACGCTGGATAGCCTCGATTCGTTCAGTCCCATTCTGGTATAAAGGGCACCAAACAGCTGAAACATACTCGAGGATGGAACGTGTGGTGACTTTTCATCGGTAAAACATTACATTTAATAATTCGTCCTTTCTTTCACAAACTACGCGATTTTTTTTAAAATACACTTATTCTCCGGCAAAACACACAACATTCGTTCTCAATAATCGAATCTAGAATGATCATCGTCATTGGCTTATTCATGAATCTTCTGCGTCGTTTCATTCTCATTCGGTCATGCATTCATTCGTCCAACTCTACTCTCAGGAGTCACTCAATAATTCTCTCAGCGATTTACACACTCCAACCGCGTGATTAGGTTTGATTTACTTTTTAATCTTTTTGTCACACTCAAATCGAATCAATTTACTTTGTTGTAAATGAACAAAATCTAAGTGATTATGTTGAGCAGTAAAACTAGCTCACCTTGATCTGGTGATTCCAATATTTTTATTGTTGTGTTTACTGTTATTAATATTCCCATCACATATCTACCACAGAACGAACTAAACAGTAGTAAAGACTTTTCAGACAATACACGTCTTTGAAGTCTTTGGCCATGCGAAATAAGAATCCAAGGTTTCTGGATGCTTTGTCTACGATGTAGTTTGTGTTAGCCTTTAACTCCAGCCAGCGATTCAGGGGCAGGCAATTCAAGTCACACCATTGAGCAAAAACATTGAACTGCTGCTGCAGGAAATTGGTGTCCTCTTGGCCGTTTATGGTGTAAAAAAAGTTTCAGGTCGTCGGCATATGCAAGTTTTTTGCAGTCAAGGATCGAGAGATCATTAAAATATATCACGAAAATTAGTGGCCCTAAATGACTTCCTTGAGGCACACCGGAGCAGGCAAGAAAATGATTTGAAAAGGAGTCACCAATACGAACGGATAACTTTCGACCTGTTAAGTAACTATGGAACCTGTGCAGAAGGGATCCACAGAAACCCAGACGTTCCAGCTTTGCGATAGCGATTGCGATGGCGTCAGTTTGGGTTTTCATAGCAAAGCTGTCTTGCACAAAAGATGTGAAGGTGATTAAGTTAGTAGCCGTGGATCGTTTAGGCATGAACCCGTGTTGATAATTGGAAAGCTGGTGTTTGAAGAACGAAATAATGGGATCCAAGACAATTTGGCTATCGCGCATCGAGCTGAAATTCCGCGGTAGTTGTTAACATCTCTCTTGTCTCCCTTCCTGTGAACAGGAAACATGTAGGCTTCCTTCAACAATGAGGGAAAGATTCCAACATCCAGCGATGATTGGAAAATATGCCGAATAGGAAACAGCAAAAGTGGCATAAAACGCTTCAAAAATGTAGCAGGTAAACCATCCGGGCCCATAGATGTAGAGTTTTTCAGCTTAGCTGTCGCTGTCATGTCGATATGGATGCATCATCGATTATGATACCGTTAAACGAAGAACCTATAGGCAATATTTTTCTCACAGCTCTAGCCAGTTGCTCAGGAGAAATGGACCCAGTTGTAGAAATGCTAGAGAACTTCTCGGCAAATAGATCACAACTTTCGAGATCAGAGTTCCCTGTGTCGCTGTTCAGGAACATGTGAGACGGAAGCCCTGATTCTCTCCGCTGATTTTTCACGTGCTTCCAAAAAGATTTCGGACTGCTCTTGAAATTCTGTTGTAACCGATTAATATAATTCTGGTAGCAACGCTTACTGGCTTTCTTATAGGCCGAATTCAATTTGCGATAATTGTCCTTAGTGTAGAGGGACTTGTGTTTGTTTTAGTTGCGAAGTGCGCACTGCTAAGCCGTCTTAAATCTCCGAAGACTTGCAGTAAATCAGGGGGTCCATTAATTGGTAGCCGTGCTGCATTTCAGCACATGGCGATCGATGATATAATTCATGATGTTCGCAAACGTCTCGGCAGCTGCATTGGTATTAGAAAAATCTAGCTCAGCCTCCCAATCCATACATTGCAGGATGAGGAATATAGCTTCGAAGTCAACGTTCTTAAAATCGTGATAGAAAGATGCGGTTTTCTCTTCTGAGCCTTGTATTTTTGTAATATCGAGTGAAATCACTAAGGTTGGATGATGCGGGACAGTTTTAACAGTTGTTGTATAATAATAAATTATAGAAAAATAAGAATACGCTTGAGAAAAATAAGCATATTAGAAAGATAAAACTAACAAAATTAACGAAAAAGGCGTTCTACTTTTAGTGCTCCTTCTGATTAGCCCTCATTCGTCCCTGAAATTTTTACCCGTTTCAAAGTCCCTGGAGTGTCAATTTGACACTCCTGACTAAACCCACTATTTCTCTCTTGTTTCTTAACCGA
The DNA here is from genome assembly GCF_029784155.1 of Uranotaenia lowii. Taxonomy (NCBI): domain Eukaryota; kingdom Metazoa; phylum Arthropoda; class Insecta; order Diptera; family Culicidae; genus Uranotaenia; species Uranotaenia lowii. The sequence continues at coordinate 231,222,883 of NC_073693.1, read as the reverse complement.
CTCTTAAAAAAATCATAGATTTAGAAACCTCGTGATGTAACTCAAATATACCTTTCAGGCAGTATCCACCTACAGCACTTCAATTTTCCGTTATTCAAAGTCTAAGATAAAAAATCCGAAAAAAACATGCTTGGAAAAAATGACTGTAAATCAGCTACGGAATGCTAACAAAAATATCACTTAGTGTCCAAGAAAGCTAAAGTTAAAAGCTATACGTTGGTCATAAGCATATATATTTTTTGAAATTTTTCAAGATCATGACCATCAAAAATGATAAAGAGTGATGTAAAAATTGAATCATAAAAATTGCTTTAGTCATACCAGATAAATTTTGATAAGAGAATTGGTAAGTTGACGTAATTTGGCACATTTTTTGCGTTTTTAGATTTTCAAAATACAAAACACAATATTTTTTTACGAACTTTCAGCACGATTGAAAAATAACCATAGTGCTCTCACACATGGATAATGTTTGAAAAATAACTGTTTTCGGAAAATAATTATTCTTTTTGAAATAAATTGAACGTTTTCGTAAGAATTTTAATTGGATTATTAAAGCATGCTGCAATGCAATAAATTTGACCCATTGAAAAAATAAAAACATAAAATGCATATATCTTACCATAAAGCTCAATTTATTAACTGCTTCACTTATAATAATTATCAATTTTCTGGAATTCACTACGAAACTCAGAATTTTTTTTTGCAGTCCTTCCACGTTCCGGTGAGTCTCATAATGAGTTTATGAGCACCATCGAAGTTGAATCAGGAGTCGAAAACCAGCTTAATATGGATCCATCATCGTGGGAAATTTTCCGGAATGACTCTTCAATCAACTGTGCTGCCACATAATAAGCCTTTGTTGAAATCGGCATCGTTCCTGAAATTAGAAGATGTAAATCAAATTTTATTTGGATTCAAAATTTATCTCTGCATTGTCTCAGGACGATCGGAGCTTGCGTGGTCAGATTCGTACGAACTATTTCAACTGGACCTTAGATCAACCATAAATTTCAATCATTTTAGTGGTTGGCTTTTTCTTGATTTCAGGGAGCCGGAAGACCATTACTATAACTCTCCTGGACAAGCTCTAATAGATTCATTTTTTAGCGTAAAAAACTTACCTTTGGAAACATCTTGAAATTGATATCCTGCATCCGGGTCGACAATGTTCGTATTCGGGTCTGAGTTTTCAGGCGGCAGTGCTTTTTTGATTTCTGTTTCCAGTTTCCAAGTCGCGGAGGAGGATTGCACATTATATGCTTTTCCATGGCGAGCACTCGGAACCGGGTCGCTTGACCTAAATATGCGATATAATCAGATACCGGCTTTATAAAGATCAACCTTTCACCACATCGATACATACAATTGTTTTATTGGAGCCGGCAACTCATATTTCCCTATATTTCTTGTAGTAAACTTGGCTTGACAGAAAAAAAGCAGGAAAAACCTAATCCTAAATAACTGAAGCGCTACAAAATCTACTAAGAAAACAAAAACAAAGATCAGTCATTCAAATGCAGAATTTTTAACCATTTTTTTTAAATTTTGGCTATTGTTAAAAAAACAAGAATTATCCAAGCTTGAGCAGAAAAACCAGAAAATGGTTGAAAAAACACGAAAATGATTATGAAAAACGAGCGTGCATCAAATCTTAATTGTCTACTCGCTAACTTTCAGCTACTCAGTTCAGAGTGACGGCTACTCAGTTGTCGCCAAAACCGCACCTACTCAGTTCCCAAGTAACACAGATTATGCCAACTAGCATTAGGAAGTTTTATTATGGTTTAATTATGGCATTTTTTTGTGCAGCTTGTTTTATGGCGGTTTTATTATGGTCATGCAGAATGCTTATAATTTCTTTTCGACCATATGTTTTCAGAAGGTTTTGAAAACGCTAATAAAACTTTTATTAAACATGCTGTTTTAGTTATTTTGAAAGAGTTGTGAATGCTTTTTTTAAACTATAATAAAACACAAACCTAGAAGTTTGCTCCAAGCTTTCTTTTGCATGTTCTATAATAGCACTCAGTGCATGATTATTAAACCGTCATAAAACTTAGTGACAGTTCTCGATCAAGATGTCAAAACAGGACACGCTCAGATTAGATAGCACATATTTGAATTGGAACTCCCATTTTCACACATTTTTGGTAAGTTATGCGTGTTGGTTTTGAGTTAAAATTAAAAAAATACATCTTTGAAAACTTGAAATCACCGAAAGTAGTATGAATATCTTTACAATATGAGTATTGAGTGAAAGGGCCCAAATAGTAGGAAAAAAATTGTTGCTTGACGCCATCAATAATTCAAGATGGCGGCTTCCGCTTTTATTTTCAAAGCTGTAAATTACTGAAAATATCGTGAAACCTTCACAATATGGTTATTAGGTGAAAGTAATGAACGAGTAGAAGTCAAATTTCGTTGCCCGTCGCCATCTTAAATCCAAGATGGCGGCTACCACTCAACTTGAAAATACTGTAAATGACTGAAAATCGCATAAAACCTATATTATAGGGGTATAAGTTGAAATAAATCAACCGGTAGAAGTTGAATTTCGCTATCTGACGCCATCTTGAAATCCAAGATGGCGGCTTCCGCTAAACTTTAAAATGTAGTAAATGACTTAAAATGACATGAAACCCAGGTGGTAGTGGGTGGAAGGGCTTAACGAGTAGAAGTCGAATATTGCTATCTTACGCCATCTTGAAATCCAAGATGGCAGCTTTCTATAAACTTTAAAAATGCTCTAAATCATTGAATATCGCATGAAACCTCCAAAATATGGGTGTTTGTCAATTGGAATAAGCTATAAAAAGTTTATTTTTGCATTCTGACGCTATCTTGAAATCCAAGATGGGGGCTTCAGCTGAACTTAAAAATACTGTAAATGAATGAAAATAGCATGAAACTCCCAAATATATTGTATTGGGTGCTAAGGCTAAATGATAGAAGTCAAATATCTCTTTTCGCGTTTCTCTGAAAATCTGTAAGTGACTGAAAATCCCACAAAAACCACCACAATACAGACCCCGTTCGTTTTTGGCAACATTCGATTTTGCCAACATCGAATTTGGCACATGTGCCTAAATCAGACGGTTAACAGAAACAACATAACCTTATAGTTTTCGCTAGAATAAGACCAATACAATTTAAACATAATAACATGATAGGAATAATAGAATTACATAAATGGCAATAAAAACAAAAACTATAAACAAAACAAGAAAAGTGCTAAATGCATTAGAAACATAATGAAAAAATAATAAAAGTGATTTAAAATGATCTAAATTGTCTTAAAATAGTAGTTTTAATGTAGTATTACGTGAAAAAAGTTGTGTTCAAGCGATTTTCATTGATTAAAAGTATTTTAAATTCAGTGGAAGCTGCCATCTTGGATTTCAAGATGGCGTCGGAAAGAAAAAAAAATCGACTTCTAGTTTAGCCCTTTCACCCAATACCCGTATAGTGGTGGTTTAATGCGACTTTTTGTTAGCATTAAGCATTAAAAGTTGAGCGGATGCCGCCATCTTGGATTTCAAGATGGCGTCTGATAGCGAAATTTAACTTCTACTCGTTTAGCCCTTTCACCCGATACCCGATTTTGTTGGGGTTTCATGCGATTTCAAGTCATTTACACCATTTTAAAGTTCAGCGGAAGCCGCCATCTTGGATTTCAAGATGGCGTCAGACAACGAAATTTGACTTCAACTCATGATTTATTCCACGGGTCATTCAAAACCAATCCCTTTTCATTCAAAAAGTCTGTCCTCATTTACTGTACTAATGATTAACAACTCAGAAATGAGGAACTCAACCTTAGCGTGTAATTGGTTGGCTTGCGAGAGAAACGTCAAATCGTAGCTTTTTTTGGGGTCATCATTAAACCATAATAAAACTATGAATTGACTCACGCCATGTTGGTTGCAAAATCGAAGGGCACAAAATGACGCCATGTTGATGGATTCACAATGCAAGCATTGGAAAATATTTTTTCGAGCCTTTTTCCATCAATTCCATCATAATTGACCATCAGATTTGACGAGGCGCATTTATTTTAAGATACTATTTCATGTACATTTTACCTAAAATCTTGACTGGCAGTAGAAAAGAAGCTCAATATATGGTTAAAATATTGGTTTTTTTAGCTATTAATTTTACCAGATCATATCTGAATAATGCAATCATCATTCATCAACCATTATGGTTGCTGGAAAAAATAAAAAAAAAACTCCGAGAACTGACAGAACCGAAAAAACAAAAATCTCTAACATGTTTTATAATAGCTTTTTAAATGCTTTGGTGACCAACATTGATGACCAACAATTATATGTCTTGATGACGTTTCTAGGGTAGGGCCAAATAGCCTGATTTTGGCTTTATTAGAGTCCAGGTGATGATATAGAATGCGCTTTAGCTTTTTATGAAGATTAATGCGATAGTCCAAACGATATTTTGCTGACCATAATAAAGCTAAAATTGTTACTTGGGTTCTGACTAAACGGCTTTTACTCAGAACTGACTAACAGCCCTTTTCGCGACAACTGAGCCATGGTTACTCAGAATGCGCGAATAATTCTGAAGCGGTTTTTGGCCGCTTTTTCCATGCTAGAATAGTTGAAACCTATATTATTTTTCAGACAAATGATGGATTTGTTGATTTGATGAATAAAAAAAGTCCAAATGTTGTGCAACACATTTATTTTTAAAAAATTTGAAATTATTTTTTCTCCCGTCGGGTTTTGTCTCCAAGGCCGGGACCCATTATGCCGTTATAGATTTAGTTATGGCAAGTGTATTTGGACCACCTTCGTCACAGAACCCTGTAATAAAAATAATATCGGATTAATAGCTAGAAATTACCTTTGAAATGAATATTCACCATGTAAATTTTCTAGTTTCTGCTGCACGAAAACAACGAAGTTCGACGCCTCGCACAAACTGATCATCATTTACTCAGTTGTCGCCTTCAAGCACTCGAGTTCTCTGAGTGCCGAATTTCCTGACGTCTGAGTAAATTTTCCGCTGATATTTGAGTTCATTAAGATCAGCCGTCGGCTGCTTCATACATGTGGCGACGTCTGAGTAAAAGGTAGCCGGGCTCTGAGTATTTCAAATTTAGCGAGTATGGCGTATCGTATTCCAGGTCATTTACTCCGCCTCAACTGAGGTAAGGTTTTTTCATGTTTTAGTAGCTGATTTCGCCGGCAATGAATTGCAATTGCAAGATGTATATTTGTATCGTGTGTAGTCGAGCATAAATGCAATCAGACGTCGTCAAATTATCAAATTCGCCCACGCGTTTTTGTAATGTATGGCACACTTAACGGAGATGAATTGGTCTTATAAAATCCAAAAAAAGGTCGCAAAATCTTACATTCTCCCTCGTCGTGCTTATAATCATAAAAACATACAATTTACCCAAAAATGAAGTATTAGATGTGTTGCATTTTGAATAATAAATCAAAAAATCTAGCATTTTGTTTTTTCTTCCTTATTTATCATTAAACCATGTGTTGTAATTCATAAATATGTACAATGAACATTATTGTACATGCATTGATTTGATTTTTCTTCATATTATATTGGCCAAACATGCACAACGTTATCAAAATCGCAAGTGTCATAGTTATTATCGACTCATCTCCCAATAGCAAACTGAAATATTGCTTCGTTTAAAACATCGTCAAACTATAAAACTTGGTCATTGTCCCACTTTCCTAGAGCTTCACTCGCACTTGACCACTCGATCAATCAAGAAAAAGTACGGCGCTCGTCTCCCGGGATAACATCTTATCACGCCTGATGGCAGTCTGTGTCAGTAAACTCAGGACGACTCCTTCCCCCGAGCGAGGTCCCAAACCAAGGCAGCAAGTTGACTGCGCGATTCACCCCACGAATCTGAGGGCTAACAAGCTCCCAGATGTCGAGGATAATGCTCTCTGGCAAACTGGTACTGCTGGGACACCATCTGGTGGCAAACTTTTCCCATCATCAACTTGTCACGATTCTGGTCCGGAAGACGTGTCCCGACCGCCTCGGAAAAACCGCTAGGCAACAATCCCGGACCAAGTTAAAGTTGACTGATGAAACGATGAGACGGTTTCTTTGACAAAAACGCACCACAAACACACGCGCCTCGCCTCGCCTCGCCTGGTTGCACATTCCGGGCACAGATTTATGTCGACTCGTTCACCTCCTGCTTCTGGAATGGTGGCATTGAGGGTAGCGGGTCGGATAGTCCTATGAATTTGAAATGCCTTCCGTTTCTTTGATGTTTTCAGTCGTCCGGGGGAAAGGTTAACGTTAAATGCCACGCATAAGATTCTCTATTGAATTGACTTGGGAACGGACAAAAAAAAACAAATCTGATTGGAATCATCTTGAATTCCGTGTGTTCCCGGAAGTCACAACAGGATGAATTGAATGTGTGTATTGAGGTAATGAAACTAATTATGTTTGAACAATTCCTTCTATTGAAACTTGAAACATATTTATCATCTAGTTATGGCTGATTCAGGCGCGGTCTTAGAGCTCGCCCATGGGGGGACTGGGCGGGGGGTGATTTAACAAATTTTCAAAAATAATAAGAACTTCAATATCTAGTGAACAACTAGTTCATTTTGAAAGAGTGATGGTGGGAGGGAGGGTGCTGAACCCTGCCCCTTTTTCTCCAATTTGATCTCATTGAACTAAATTTGTGAAATTTTGAAAAATTTAAACTTTTTTAACCCATTTCATATTTGATTTTTTTTCGACATTCTTTGATAAAATTTCAATCTGCAAATCAATAATTTTCCATGCGAGTCAATGTTGATAAAAGGTAGGTAATAGATAAAGTTATTTTAAGTGAAAAGTGTCAAATTGATACTTAAGGTCGGTTTAGGGATTTTTGTCTGGGCTTTCAGGGTGCGTCCTTAAAATAAAGTGAAGCAAAATTCAAAATTAAATTAATCCAGTCACAGCAGAATTGTTTTTATTAAGATGCGCCTGAATAAAAGTACAAACCACTCAACTTCCAATTGAGACATATTTTATTGTTTAAATTTGCAGATTAGAGTTAAACTTATTTAATTGTTTAAATTTGATTTCTTCGTTTTAATAAAATGAACAAATACTGTGAAATTTCCTTTTTAAGCTAAGATTTAAAGCGTTATGTTCATTCTTAAAAATCTTAAAAATTAAAATTCAATTTTGAAGTTGTTAGTTGCTTATTTGAATTTACCTTGTGATGGGTGCCCAGGGCCGGATTGTGTAATTTTTATTCATATGCTGTCTCAGAGTACACATAATATTTTTAACATACAAAGAAATTTTAAAGAGTTCATCATATATCCTTCAAATAACCATGATATCTTCAAACAACAATTTGTTAATCCATCATGTGCAAATATTGTGGAAGAATTAAAGGAAAATGCAAGTTAGAGCTGGTAAGTTGTGACTGTAATTGTTCTTTATTGATTTAACGGTATAAAATCATAGTTAGGGTCAAGGAAATAATGCAAAATTCAATTCACAATTTATTTCATAACTCTATCACAATCCATAAGTTTTTGGATTAGCAAAAGATAGATATAAAAACTCCTATTTTTTAATCATTAATCACTTGGTCTGTGCTTAATCGAAAGCAGAATAAACATTTCACTCATGAGTCATGACTATTGGGAAGTAATATCAAGACTTCATACTATGAATTCAAAACAAAAAAATGCCACAGAATCATGGCCGTAGGAATGGGGGGAGAGGGGGTTTGAAGATTAAACTCCCCCCCCCCCACCTAGAGGGTCTTTCAAAAGCAAGAAAAGTATTCTAATTCACACTCAAAATCTATTATTCTTAATCAAATTTTGATTATGAAGTAAGGTTATTCGATAGTAACAATCTTGACTCAGAACTCGTCAAAACCTCGAAAACCAACCAATCTCAAGTTCAAAATTCAGCTACAGTTTTTCAAAATTTTCTCACTTAATGATAGGAATGCATTTCTACACTAAAAAACAAGATTTTACTCATTTAAGAGAAATTGTTGGTTTCTTATAATCAAAATCGAAATTGTATTTGTGTTTTCATATTAAGGAATATGTATCCAGTTTATATTCTTTATTATCGATTCGACCCATCATTAAAAGTTGAAACAAAAAGATGTGTTTTAAATCGCCGTTTAAATAAGGTTTTACATATCCTTCAAAATTTGATTCATGATTTTTGAAACTCAAACGCATTTTTTACCTTTCGATAATATTTTTCCGAATATGAAACAAAACTAGGAAATCATTCTGAATTTTTGTTTTATATTCACATTCAAAGTTCCGAATGAACCAATTTCAAATAAAAAATCAGATTCAAAGTTCATGAACTTTATTCTAATGCAAAACTAAAACATAAAAAAGTTTCATGATTAAGGATTCTGAAACTGATTTCAATTCTTGGTGAAGATTTCTGAATTCAGAAACCGTTTCTATGTACAGTTTAGAAAACGTATTGAAACTCAGAAACATATTGAAAATTCAAATTTCGAATTTAAGCTCAAAATTCATATTTAAATTTAGCTCGTGAATGAGTTCTTCAATAAAAATAAAATAATAAATTTCGATAAGCAACCGAATTCAGTTCGTTTGCACAATTTAGCTGAAATGACAAAACTTAGTATAATTTGAGATCATTCTGATAGTTTTGTCTTATGAAATACTTTTTTTAAAAAAACATCCACAGAAATTGATTTTTAATGAAAGGAAGTTGATGATAAAAAAAACATTTTTCTTCTCTCAAAGAAATTGCAGAGAATTTCATATGCTTTTGCGTATTGTTCAACATTATTAATATTGTAGATTTTTCATGTACCAAATTTTGAACTAAAATCTTTAGCTTGGATCGAGTGTACATAGATCCGATTTGAACCGCAAAATTTTAATTTTATTCTTTAACTTTAAAAAATTGGATTTATTTTATGACTTTTTTAAAGAAATTGAAGCCTATTTAAAAAAAATTATAGTTAGTTGAAATCAAATTAGAAATATTAAGCTGACCAGATTACTCGGTTTTACCCAGACTTGAAAGGATATTCAGTAAAAAAAAAATGTGTAAAGGTTTGGCCCGGCTAGGATGCCTAAATTTTGTTGAAAATGTTTTGATTTTATCCGGATTCATTCATCTTTTTTTTTTGGGAAAATCAAACGAAAAATTCAAATTGCATCATTATAATTTTAAGTTTTGACGCCTGAAAATGAAATTTTTCAAGCTAGATTTGTTAAAATAAACATAAACGATTTTTTGAAATATCATTCAAAATCTGATTATGTTTTTCGATGAAAAAAAAGAAACAAATGTTTTTTTCTTGATTTTTGTTAGATAGATCCTCGAAAATTTGGAAATATAATGCCCGAATTTTGCCAGGTTTTAAATAATATAGCTCGGATACGTGCGGGAGAACATTTGGCAATCTTAAGCAAAGTTCAACAGATTTCATGGTAAGTTTTATGATTTCAACGATCGTTAGAATTAACTTTCCTATTTTTTTGTCCAAGGATTTTTTATACAAATCATAATAATTTTTTGAAAGATTTTTGGATGCATTTTCAAAAGTTTCTATTTAACACGATAAACTATTTATGTATGTAAAAGAACTTAAAAATAAATAATCAAATAGTATTTAAAAATAATATTTTGAATATATTTTATTCATGTATTGTTTGAGCAAAATGGACATAGACAAAAATAGATTAACAGCACGCCAAACAGCACGCTAAATTCAGGGCATTTTCTTTAATAAAGGATAGTTTAAAAAGGACATCAGAATCAATTGTATATAATTTTGGCCAAAACAGTTGGAAAAGTTTTAATAAGAATTTCAAATCTCAGATTCAAATTCAAATAAAATTATAGAAGGGAAATAAAGAAAGAAAATTTTTGAAATGAAAATTCAATAGCGGAGATCAATTTTCTGGATGATCCTATTTTATAAACTGCAGTTACTTTATTCTTCAAAACTTAAAAGGGTGTATACGTCTATGCAAATTTTAATAATGATAAAAAAGTTAAGAACAAAAATTTTGCATTATTCACACTCATTCTTAAACTTATCAAGTACGCATTCCAGATTGCCCGGTTTTATAAATTTTATTCCCAACAATACCTGAGAAAACTTAAAATTTTAAAGTATTTTAAATATTTTCCTCTCTTTCTTCGCATTTTCAATTTCCTGCAAATTTTCTATCAAAAACTGTTATTTTATATATTTTTTTAAATTGATCTAACTAAATCTAAGAAAAATCTAACTGAGTAGTTCTAAATTAGGATCTACTTTTCTGTGGGTTTCGATAGAAACAAATTAAAATTCAAGTTGATTTTGGTTTTAATTTTTTTTCGAATAATCAATGAATTCTGCTAAGATTTATCCAAATTTTGTGTTCAAAAATTCAAGATCCAATGCGCAGATTTTGCCAGCTAAAATTAAAAGTTTTTTTTTTCTCTGAACGAATTTTGTAGAGACATTTTACAGAAAAAATTGAATAAAAAATAAAGTTATATAGTTAACAGATACTAAGCATCTGACCGAAACGGATTTGAGAAGGTTATAGAAAGTTTATATTCCAAACAATGTTATCTACTTGTCTGTAGATCAAAAACATACAAAAATTCGACTCAGTTCAAGTTTTTCTGGCAAAAACTTGATCAAAAGTAATCCCATAAGTGCGAAAATTTTCCAAAATCATGTTTTTCTTAAACGTAAATAACTTTTGAATTGGCAAAAAGTGGCAATTAGTTTTTGTTTTGTTGAATAGCCGAAACTTCCATTTAAATCTTTGAGCATGAATGAGAGTGGGGTCTCGTGGGGTAACATTTTTTCCAGATGTCCAAATATGATGAAAAATCGTTATTTGTGCTTGAAACCAATAAATTACGATTTTTTTTTTCAATTCGTCAACCTCAAAGAAATAAATTTCATATTATTCTGAAAACATCCATGCTTTAATGTTTTTTTTATTTCTTGAAGAAATAAAATTTTTGTAGAGTATTGAATTGTTTCTTTAATTTTTGCGATAAAATGCAACAGCATCAAACTCCAACTTCACCTACGAGAAAATTGTATGAAACAACGAGTTTCAAGATATGTTTGTCAGATTTGTGATCGGTGTGATGTCCAGTTTCTGAAAAGCGTAAATTAATAAATAAAAATCGAAATTTACAAAAAATCTGTTTTGACCAAGCTTTTGCAAGCCTTGCCCTACTGTATAGCGTTGCTAAATAAATGCTAAAGAAAAATTAATTTAAAAAGTGTGAATAAAAACCAGTTTCTACTCAACTTCAGTCAAATAAGGAATTCAAAATTTTGGTTTGCTTTAATTCTAAAAATATCACTTTAAGAATAGTTTTTTTTTTTAATCAAAATCATATAAAAAATACCCTAAATGCTTTCTATAGAGCTTCAGCAACTGCTCAGCTTGTTCCAACTTTGTTCCGAAGACGACGAACCATTTTTTTAAATCGACAACACTTCAAATTAGAAAAAATCAAGTTTTTTTTTGTTTTCACTGTAATTTCTGTAAATTATGTAGGGGAAAGTCGGGTAAGACGGACACTTTCAGTCCCGTATAGATATCAATAATCCCTTTGTTGACTTATGGCAAGCAAGTTTTCATAATAGTAAACAAAACAAACAAAACCTTGCAGGCTGCACAATTTGATGTTATTTTCTCTACTCAATAGAGGCCATAACTGGCAACATTTTCGGAAATTTCAGGCGTTTTCAACGATGGAATCTTCATCAGGGGTCGTTCAAATATAACGTAACGCAATAATCGAGCATTTTAAACCCTCCTCTTTCCTACGTAACACATTCTTCTCAAAATTTCTAAGCGAAATCCACAAAGCGTAACAAACTGCTATACCCCCTCCCCCCCTAAACCCTTCTCAAAAACGATCGAATTTTGGTCTCTGGGCTTGAGCACAAACGTCTTGAAAAAAAAAGTTGATAGGTCGGGTAAGACGGACACTTCAAGGACGGGTAAAACGGACACATAAGTTTCTCCAGATATTTCAAATGATTCATCGGTTTGATCTTCCATATGCTTTCAGAAGATCTTGGAAAGAACAATTGGCTATCAAAAAGTATTCAGTATATCAAACAGACCATAAAAGCTGCTAAAAGTTGATACCCGGTGAAAACAGGGCCTTTAAAATACGGAATCACGAAAGCCACACTGTTCCGCTACCGGACTCGGACCAGTTGGTTCCATTTTGCTTGAAATACATTCTCAAATGCTTAATTCACAAAAATATGTACTAGGTCAGCAATCTTTTCGGCAATATCCAAATTCCGCAGTGTCTGATGTACTCGAACAGTTTTAATTTACAAGCTTGTTTTAGATTGCTATTAAAACAGTCTTGATGAAGGAAATATACTAATTCTAATGTTTAATATGATAGCAAACAACCTAAACTGCCCATCCGACTGCGATGAAAAAAGCAATATCCGATTTTCTTTTGCGATCCACCTTAGGGTTTCCGTCTTATCCAAGTTTCCCCTAATAGAGCTTCGATTTTTTCTAAATGTTCGAAAAATTTATGTATTTAGACCAGATAAACGAATTTAAAAAAAAAAGGGATTTCGTTAATTCAAGATTTCAATTAAGAATTTTGATGCCGAGTCTTGATTCGTGATTTTCCTTCTGACCTCTAAATCCTTAATTCTGAATGTTTAGTTTTTCATTTTGAATTTTCAGCTCTGAATTTTAAGTTGTTCATTGTGAATTCTGAGTTAATATAAATGTTCTAATCTAAACACATGGCTCCGAAATTTGAATTCGATATTCTTATTTCTGAACCATAAACTTGACGATCTAGCTCTAGTTTCTGATTTAAAATTCTGTTTCTGAGTTTTGCATGTAACTGCAAGTTTTTATTCGTTCTGTAGTTTGTTGAAAAAAAAGATTAAAAATATAAAAATAGCTCAGTCCCATCACAAGACTGACGACTTCTTCCAGTGAAATGAACTCCCCAGCTATCATTTAGCTTTGTGACAGTTAATTTTAATAAATTGTTTCAGGAAGTGACAGCATGTCCAACGCAACAACATGGGCGGCTATGTAAACACAAAAAAAGGTCCACTGTTTCTACCTTGATTGTTGCAAAACGGAAGTACAATCAAGAACTACACCCCTGACTGACTGTAGCAGATCAACTTGAACCGCTTCTGAAGGCAGGCAAGAGGAGAAAAATGCTTGAAGCATATAAAACTTCAATGATAAATAATAAATTTTTACCTTAGAGCAAGACATTCTTTTGCAACTTCGTTTACATTTTCTACTTCCGCTCCTTCCCTGTCTTTCTCTAGTTTCCGAATGAGCAATATCCAAATGTGCAAGACGCGTCGCAAATTCCATATTTTCTTGGTGCTTGTTCCGTTCGCTTCTTCTTTGACCTGTTTAATGCTGTTTTTTTTTCTCCTTTTGCTCGCTTTTTCCCCGTGCGATGGCTCTTCAGATTTTGCCTGCGTTTTCTGCAAACAATTTTGCATTTTATGAGCCCCAAAGTTGAGCAGGGGGACATGTTTCGAATTCCTTTGGAATAAAATTTCGAGTAAAAACATTTTTCCTCCCACTTCCAAGCCGTAGTGGAAGTTTTGTCATTACGAAACACTTCCAGGATGGCCAGTCGGCTGGAAGTTTCCGCTTTCGCGAAGAGGGAACAAGAGCTGGAATTTTTCCTAAAGAAATTGAATTTGGTTTTTCCTTCAAAGCGATGGTTGAATTTAGGAGGAGGAGAACCGGAACGAGGGAGGAAGCAATTTCAAGCAAAATGCAATAATTAGATACTTTTCATACTTTGGCAATAATTTTCGGGGCTAAGCATGGATAATACTTTTCGAGGAATGTGATTGAATGACGAGCTAGCGAGAATGTGCTTGGAAGTGGAAAATTTATACGGTTCGAAAAGAGTCATCAATTTGTACTTTAAGCTTTGAAGACATAAACAAAAATCTTCTAACGGTCAGTTTTGAAAAAGCTTAAAATTTTAATGGTGGCTCCAGAGAGTAAGGAGTAAAGTAAAGTAAAGCTCTTGGTAAAATTAAACATGGACTGATTTAGCACAATTTATAAACATTATCATGAATCATGCTGATGATTGATTTTCCTATAAATCACACTCTTGTCAGATAAAAATGACTGGCGTTCAAAGTAAGCCTAAACCATCTTCCAGAGATTGTCTGTTCCGAATGACCAGAGATCGTAACGCAGATTCATCGATTCTCCTTTTTTTTACTGCACCCAGCTAGTAATCTGCCAGAATTTAGCACCCGGATCCTTCGAAATTAGGTTGTAACAATCGGCAGCCGTAAATTGGTGCATGGATTGGGTCATAAAAACGATTCAATTTACGAACCGAATTCCAGCCAGTCACGAAAAATTGGTGAACCAAGAAGGAAGGAGAACGCAACATACTGAATGGTGCAAACGCCCTACATCCCATCATGTAGGTTGTATTACCTCAACAGCTGACACCATAATTTGAACGCCTCGAATGAGGGTGGGTGGGTTCCGATTTACTAACTTTACTTTACGAGGAATGAGGTGGGAGATGGTGGTGATTCTTAGTGCGAAACTCAATTTGTATGCCAACCTATCTAGAGGAACTCATCTAAACTCGTCGGGTGTGACGATAAGTAGTACAGTGTGTTTCTTAAATAGTTAAAAAAAATATTCCATCTTCTAGGAATTGATTATGCTAACTTATACATAATTATAAACAATGACCAACTTTAAAAAAGGAGATAATCACGGTGAATCAGGCTTTTTAGATATTTAGAAATTTTCGCAAAGACCGAAATTTACAAACACCAGTTTTGGACTTTAAAATGGAATTGAAAATTAGTTTATCCGAAAAGTGTTATTTAATAAAATGCAGGAAAATATCATTAATCATGTATGTCTATGTATTTTGCTGTTGTAAAACTCATATAAGAGTTTTAGAAGATTTACATATCAAATTTTTTATTCTTTTAAATAACTTAAATAGGATAGGTTCAAGCACGGAAAAATCGTGATATTCAAAAGGCGGAAATGAAATTTAGAAAAATAAAGGAAACTTTCAACAAATTTCAATATTGAATGAAATTTCATTTAAAATGAGCTAAATTAATAAGCATTTCAGAGTATCTACCCAACATAACTAAATTCATAAATAATAATAATATGATAATAAATAAAAAAATAAGGATAACAAAAAATAAAGCAAAAAAAAACAAATAAGTAGGAATAAATTGCACGAAAGCTTGTATGCAACATAATTGCATACTATATCATTAGCACAAAACTGATAATTATTTTCTATCGAAAAATTCAATATAGTCAAGAATTTAAAAGGTTAAATAACTCCCATCTTCCAATGTTTGTTTTTTGGTCTTGTAATCTTTCGGATATTTGAATTTTTTTTTCCAAATTGACATGACATACTTCAAACTTTATTTATTCCCCCTTCGAAGGGGGGGGAGAAGAAATTTATATTGGTTCCAGTCTTATTTGAGGTTGAAGAATTGGAAAAATCGAACACTCTCATTTTTATTTACTCAAACTTTTAAATGGAATTCTCAGCTATCCAACAGCTATTATACAAATTTCGGTTTTAAAAATCTGTTTTTAATCTACAGGCATGCAGATAAGATTCCTTGGAATATAAGCTATCTATAACCTTCCCAAATTCTTTTCGGTCAGATGCTTAGTATCTGTTAACTGACTTAATTTTGTATTCAACATTTTTTCTCTATACAATGTCTCTATAACATTCGTTCAAAAGAAAAAAAAAACTAGATCTTCTAGTTTTACTCAAAATTGAAAAAAAAATATTTACACACTGAATGTTATGGATATTTAAAAAAAAACAATGCAATCACTACTGCTGTCATATTAAGCAGCAGCCTACTTGATCCATTAGCTACTTATATAAGGTACCAATCTGAGTGTTTTGCTTATTTATCTGATCCTATTTGTTCTGTTACTGAGCTCTGACATCGTGTATGCGTTTTTTATTGGTTTGAGAAAAGTGTGGTTGATTTTTTCTGAAGTTTTTTGTCTAGAGAATTGGTACAAAATATTCCGGAGATATTTTGAAATACTCAATGGGAGCAGTCACAAGGCCTGGAAAGAAGCTTTCTTCTTCTACGCTAGCTTATCTAGTTTTGACTAGAGTTAATATTAGTGTATCAATGATTTTAAAGTTTCTTTTCTGCGGAAGCTTCCCAGACAACCATTTTGGTGTGTATTCCGAATTTGCAATACAAATATACGTGCAAATAAACCTGTAAACATATCGTATATAATGCAGCAAAACCAGTATATACGTATCATTTTGAAGGCCATATAGGTTAAGCTTGCCAGATTGCCTGGTTTTATCCGGGTTTGCCCGGATATTTGATGCAAAATTTCGAGAAAGTCCGGTCCGGCCCGGTTGCCCGGATATCGTGAAAAAAGTCCGGATATTGCCCGGATTTTATCACAATTTTCACAAAGTAACCAAAAAAAATCAAAGTTTTTGAGTAAGTTTCAGAAAAATCGATTAACGGTATGTAAATTTTCAACGGTTGTTTCAAATAATTTCGCTGATTTACTTTTATAAACCATTAAATATTTAAGTGTTCCAATAAGTTTTTGAAAGTCTGCAATAACATTAATAAAATATTAATTTATTTTTTTTGCATTTTTTCATTGCTTTTATATATAACAACTCCTAAATTTTGCCCGGTTTTTGCCCGGTTTTTTGATTTGAAAAATTGAAATCCATGCCCGGATTTTGCCAGGTTTTTTTGAAAAAATGCCCGGAATTGCTAGGCCCGGATGAGAGTAGAAAAAATTCTGGCAACCTTAATATAGGTGCATTAGCACAAATATTCTTGATTTGGATTCTATTGAATTACGATTAGTACGATTTGTCATGCTAATCATTTACGACTACCCTGATTCTTTTTGGAATATACTATGACAATTTACATCATCATATAAACAGATGATTGAGATTGTAATCTTGAAGGTCTTCCCGAGCAGACTTTGATGCCAAAATCGATAGCATATTGATACTAAAATGAGGTGTAAATAGCAAAATGAGAGCATCATTTGCTGTTGAATTTTTCCCGATAGCAAAATAAGGCATAGCTGAGGTTTAAAAAATATTTAATTGATAGCAAGGTGAGACCAAAATAAGGGATCAACAGCCAACTGCAAGCCAAATGTGATGTAGCATTTATTTTGAGAGCAAAACCAGACATCATTTAGGTATCCAAAAAAATATATTTAATTTCGAAAAAAATACATATGAAGTTGAAATTTAAAATGATAGCAAACTGAGCCAAAATTGAGCTTTTGATACCACAATAATAGCATAATTTGGTGTTGTGTTTTCCATTATGGAAAGATTACTTTTGACGCATATCTTCAACCGACAACAAATGCAAAATTGGGCATAACTTATTTGAAACAGCTCATACCTTGAAGCATTAAGAAGCCAAACTCGTTTTGTATGTTTACAATTGTTTGCTTGGAGGTCTAGATCGTCACTTAGTGAAAAGAACAGAAAATAGTTAGGGAAGTATGAAAATGAAATGATCATGGTTTATTTCGATCAATGTTTGTCGTAGCTAGTGCATCTCTTACTGTGGTGCAGGGTGGTTTTCAACATTAGATAAACATGACGAAAATGGTTTCTTTGAAAATTAAAATATATAAGACTTATTCACGTTATCAAAATGTAAATAAATAATATTTTTCACAATTCACAACAGATTTTGCATTTTTAAGATTTGTATTTGATTTTACTTTCATTTACTTTAATTAATAAACGCAGCTTATGTAAATTTTTGTGCGTCATCTACACCACAGAACAAATTTAAATGGTATTTTTTTTATATAAACGTCTTTTTTGGTAGTCTAAAACCATGATTTGATTTTTTTTGTTTAAAAAATTTGTAGATACCTATTTTGTACGCGTGTAAAAAATGACCAGAGTAAATTTTTGCATTTAAAATAGAATTCAACAAAAGTTGATCAACACATATAAAAATGAAATACTAATTTGAGATCACAACTTTAAAAACAAAACCATTTTCTGGCTTTTAGAAGCAAAATGATTATCTTGAAAAGAATATTTATACAAAAAATCATTATCTATAAGTTGATTTCGCTAAAAGATACAGAAATCTAAATTTTAGAAATCGATAAGAAAATAATACTGTTTATATAAAATCGCTACAGAAAATAACGTGTCGTACAAAAATCTTCAATTTCACTGAATTTGGGTTTAAAACAACTTTCAGATTTAGCACAGTGTTTAAAATCAATCAAAACAAAAACAAACAAACACCCACTTGTTTAAACAAATATTCACAGTTTAAAAAATCCATGTAACTTTGAAAGAGCATGGTTAGAAAGGAATCCGGAGTTTTCATGTTATTCTTAAGTTTGTTTTATGTAAATCTCAGTTCACTATTTACTTGATTATGTATTGTAAATCTACATTTCAAATCTTGTTTCATGTGAATCATCGCTTGTATTTATCGATTCAACATTAAAGCTTATAAAAAGATATTCCGGAGGATTGTGAACAATTTTGAGGAAGCTGAATCTCAATTTATAAAGTTCAGACTAGAGTTTTTTCCAGCCAGATTGCGCTACAGCGCTTTCATCGTGTGTGCCGTTTTGCTGTCACTCACAACAAAACAAACCAAAAAACGCATAAACAAACAAAAAATATCAGCAGCCGAGGGCAAGTGCACCAAATCCATCGATCCGGCAGCTGTCGAAATGGTGCTGGTTGAATCGGAAACCAAGGATGGTTTCGAAGGGAACGCGGCCTACCGGGCCCGGCTGGGGTATCAAATCACCCGATGGCTGACAAACGAAGGGAACCAATTCCGGACGGAATAGTTGATCAACTGCACCGATGAAAGGACTTCGGAAGGACAACCTGTAAGCCCACCGACGAGGAAGGAAATAAGCAACGGGACGCCATTATAAGTGCCGATCATTGGAGGAAAATAGTTTCACGGCTTCAAATGTGTATGCCGTTACCGGTGAGGTGACAACGGCTCTGGCTCCGTAGCTCGGATCTCGATCTACCACCGAAACCGAGCATACCAAAGTGTGCACCGTTCTGTGTAAGCTGGCCTCCCTGATTACTTGCGGAATTATCGATATGAACGGGCAGAAGATACCTAATTCTGAACCTACAGGAATTCACTTCAGTCAGTGTTTTCTCATTCGAGGCATCCATCTATTAGGTACAGTTATGCACAGGTGGGATTACTGTAAACCATTTAATGAATCCACTAAGTTAAAGGCTTTTATCAACATTTTTTACATGGATTAGGCGGTGATTCATCGGCGAGTGTTGGCCGAGAATGGTCACGATTTCGAGTTGATCCATTGCGTCTGGGCCGAAGCAAAGCGGATCGGTGTGTAATGAAACGACTGTCCTGAAGAAAACTAATATGATGGTGAGAACCCAGAAACGGAATACAGGTAAATTTACGATTGAATTTGAATTTTGAAGATTTTTAGAGGAAACTTTGTTTTATTAACAAGGATGTTCCGATAATGTGTGCTTCTATCGGAGTACCTACAACGATTCGATCAGGAGCATCCTAAGTTATCACGTCGGTGTTACAACCTGCAAGGTAGGGTGCGACAACCGATTCCGGGAAAACGAAATTGTGGACAATTGTGCGATCGCTTTTCAACCGTTGCATTGCTGGTTTCTTTTGGCTTTTACCAGTAAGTTGTAAAAAGTTGTAAAACGTAAAAAGTTCCTATAATTGCAACACGTCATCGATTAGGTTTTTAGAATTACACTTTAGTTTACACAAGACGCCGATTGCGATATGCTTTGGTTGCCGAACGAGTCGCTGGTGTCCCATGTTCGGAAAACCTACCAATCGTTGAAGCAGCAGCAAAATAGAACAATCGTTGCCTTAGGGAATTTAATTTTGAAGCCGTCAAATTCCATGTCGTAGTAATGGATAAATGAAATTTGAAAATTGATAAAATTAAATGATCATATATATAAAATCATAAGCAGACGTTATGCTGAATGAATTGCATAACTGAAGGCGATATTTTTAACACAAATTCTAATACATACATTTTTTATGATATGAATATCGCCTTTAGTAATGCTATTGTCATACTGCTATACAATGCTTCGGGTGAGTGAGTATCGTTAGTTCAGGTTGCTAGCGAATCGGGAATACCTGCAATTTGGTAATTTTAAGTTTTGTAATACAAGTTCCCATTCAAGTTGACAAGCTGATTTGATATTACATTGATATTAGTCTATACATTTTTTTTTCTACAACTCAATTCAAATTTCAGAAAACTTGAAACCTGCATACTGCGGCTGGAAGCATAATTGTCACATGTTACATTTTGATATGTGAGCTATTTTGGTGTCTACCGCCTCGTAGCGATGAATATTTTTATTTTATTTAATAAAAACATCTTTTTTAGGTTGTACTTGATGTTTCTATTCTATCAAAAAAAGTAGAAAATTTCAGAATGTAACATGTGACAATTATGCCTCCAGCGGCAGCATAGTTGTTCCAGATGGATCCCAAAACCATTAAAATTCTAAGTTCAAGGTAACCGGACTTTTCTTTGTTGAAATTGTGGAGCATAATATTGAATGGGTCAATTTCGTTGTACTGCTCTATTTCTAGAAATACAAATTTCCGAAAAGAGAGTGAAATATGACTCGAAATGTTGGAGGCCGCTGTTTAAACGCCTTTGTGTAGGCAACGATTAGAACGAAATTTAATTTAGTTTTTTTTATACTTTCAGAGTCTAACACGCTGCCTACACAAAGGCGCTTATCATCCAACTCGGTTTTAAATAACTTGGAAGGTTTCGCGAGCACTATTCCTAGAGAAAATTTAAATGAAATTTTGCTATCACGCCTTGAAATTCAAAATTGCTTTCATTTTGTTTGATTTAAGGTGATACACAGCAAAAATGAGAGCATTAATTTTCTTACGAGGCTAGCAAAGCGATGCCGAATTTTGCTTTTTTGGAGATCCAAATGATGCCTCGTTTTAAGATCGTTTTGAAAGCTTAATGATGCTAAATTTAGCATCATTGTGCTCTCCAAGCTTTCAGAAAACGAGCTGTAGTTAGGGTCTCAGTTTTAGCAAAATTTGGTATCACTTTGCTAACCAAGTATGAAAATTTGTGCTCTCATTTTTGCTGTGTACCACCTTATGTCAAGCAAAATGAGAGCAAATTTGGCTCTCAGGGCGTGATAGCATAATTTGCTATAATTTTGCCATAAAAGTCTGCTCGGGTTCGCTCAATATGTAATTGGGATTTTTTTATATACGACATTTTTCGTAACAATATGGAAAGTTTGACGACTTATTTTGGTCATCTTCTGTGACTTGAGTGCATGGCTCTTATTTTTTGTCAGTTGAATAAAAACAAGTTTATTTCAAAGAAATGCGTATTTTGTTGTCAAGTTTAAGTTTATATCGTACAATTTATTATTTGCCTGATTGCTGATTTTTTCAACGTTCATGAAGTTGTTGTTAGTACCTGGACTTGATCCCCTGACGATACGATCTGCAGCTCACGATGATTCCTCGACGCTATCTGGAATATATAAATTCAAGGGGATTTGCTTCAAAGGCCTTAAACCAAAAGCAAATCGTATATTTCTATAACTATAATCTTATAAATCGTAGAACACGTCATCGATGATCTAAAAATAGACCAACAAATTGAAGCCTCCTTAAATATGATTCCAATCATCGATGTCTTATTATCATAAACGATTTTATTGAACTTATTTGTATTCTTTTATGATTGCCAGCAAAATATAATCTCTCATTTTAGCAATCTTGTTTGATAGAAAAAAATTACTTTCTGCTAAGATCTAACAACTGGTTGTTATGATAATGTAAATCGTTTTTCATGTTGAAAAAAATCTTAATTTCGAATTATTTTATGCATAGCACGACAAAATCTGTCAATCACGGCTGATCATCGTATATCGGTCGTTTCACGGAATTTTTTTTTGCGAATTGTCGTACACAAAAGTCGAGATCATTTGAACATAAATACGAGTTTCTCTTCTTGTCGTATTAAAATCATGCAATGCATTGTAGGTGCAGATATTTCGTATGAGTTTTAATAACATTACAGCCGATATAATCTGTAAAATAAAATACGACTTCTAGTTGTCTGGGTTTTTCTTTTGTAAAAAAATGTGCCACCTAATGCCCAACTTCGTTTCAGATGAAATTAGTTTTAAACCATCATAATAAATGATTTGTTGTACCTCGAAATCCTCAGAGGTGGAATTTGTTTCAATTAACTTGATTTGTTCCTTCTCAAGTTCCTACCAGTTGTTAGATCTTTTGTGGTTGCTTGATTAGTTTTTAGAAATGTTGAAACTGTGTACCATTTTTTTTGAAATCTCCTTCTTCCAGGAACAAGATAGGTCTCTAACTAGTGTTAAAATAACATGCATTTCTCTCTTGAAAAATTTTGATCCATTTGCATTATCAAATCAAGAGTTGTTCAGATATTTTGGGAACCTTTGTATGAGAGCTCCTCATTCTTGTGAGGGGCTGGATCTCAAAATATCATTCAACTTTTAAACAGTCTTAAAAGCCCTTAAATGAAAATTTTCACACCGATCGTCTAAGTATCTTCCAAGTTAATAAGGTTAATCAGCTAAACAAAGTTGTCTAGATCAAATTTCACAACATCTAGATGAAGAAAAGTTATATCAAATTAAAGATTTTGATCAGATGAATAACTTTTGAGAAGACTTCAAACCAATAGCATTTCATTCGAAAAAGTTATAACGCTTAGACCATCGATTGGTCAGGTCTGCCTCACTGTGGGCCGTAGGGTCCATCAAAAGCAAGCGAGGTATACAACTCTGCACTCAGAATTTGTAATTCCTGATCATATTATGATGATGATGATAATGGAGTAATAATACTCAACAGTAAGATTCTTGACTTAGAACTGATGTCAAAACCTAGAAAACTCATCTCAGGATCAGAATTCAGATCCAAATTTACAAAAGTGTCTAACTTATTGACAATTATTCATTTCTGAATACTGTATTTAAAATAAGATTGAACTCATTTCAGAGATTCTGGTTACTTATAATCAAAACCGAAATTTAATTTGTGTTTTCATATTTCGGATTATGAATCCACTTTTGTATTCTTGATTTTCGGTTCGAACCATCATTAAAAATTGAAATGAAAAGCTGTATTTGAAATCATCGTTTCAATTTGGTTTAACATTTCTTTTGAATTTTGGTTCATGATTTCGAAACTTACATGCATTTTTTACATTTAGTTAATATTTTTACAAATATAAAAAAAAGAAATCATTCTGAGTTTTTTTTCCAAATTGAGATTCGCAATTCGTGAACTTTATTATAATGCAAAATTCAAACATAAAAAAGCTTCAGATTGGCGATCCGATTCACAATTCGGAATTTTTATATTTATTTACATAATTGAAATAAAGAATAATCATTTATACCCAAAGCAACCGAATTAAAGTAATGGATTCTATAACTAATTTCAATGCTTGGCTCATATTTCTAAATTCAGAACCGTTTTTATGTACATTTCAGAAAACGTATTGCAATTCCGAAACTAATTGAAAATTTAAATTTAGAAATCAGGTTGATAATTCAGATTTAAAATAATGTACTGTTCAAAATTCTGATCTATACTTAGCCCGTGGATAAATGTCACAATTAAAAGAAAATTATCAAGATGACTATTTTGGTAAAGAATTTAAATTACAAGAGATCGCAGGCTTATGATTCGGATTGCTAGTTCGATATAAAAATTTAACCAAAATCATTTCGTTTACACAATTCAGCTGAAAATGACAAAAATTAAGTAAAGTTTGAGTTCATTTAGCAAGTTTTGTCTTATGATAAACATATTTAAAAAAAGCCAGTCAAAGGAATTGATTTTTAATGAATATTAATTGATGATAAAAAACATGTATATTCTCCATTACAGGGAATTACTTATGTTTTGACGCATTTTTCAATATTTTTAAGAATGCAGTATTTTTTTTAATTCAAAAATTAAATTTCAAACTTAAATCTTTTATTTAGATCGAGTCTGCAAAAATCCGATTTGAGCCGCAAAATTTCAATCTTTAAATGTTACTTTTGAAAATTAGATTTATTTCAAGATTGTTTTTTAATTGAAGGCTATCTCTAAAAAAAACTTATTGTTAATTCAAATCAAATAAGCAAAGTTAAGCTGGCCAGATTTCTCGGTATATCCAGACTTACCTGAATATTAAGTAAAAAAGAAGCGAAAGGTTTGGCCCGGCCCGGCTGTCCAAATTTCGTTGAAAATATCCTGTTTTTGTCCGGATTTATTCATATTGTTTTGGAGAGTCAAACGAAAAATTCCAATTGCATCTTTAAAATTTTTAAAATTTTTGCTCAAAAGTTGAATTTTTTCAACACAAACGTTTTTGGGAGCCTGAAATAAGATCTCGTTGTGCCTTTCGATGAAAAAAAAATATTCAAATTTTTTTTTCTAGATATTTGTAAAAAAGTGTCTTTTGGCAATCTAAAGCTAAGTTCGCCAGATTTTGATGCAAATTTAAAGGTTTTAACCATCGATGAAAGTTAGTTTTCTATTTTTTTTTACTAAAGGATTCTTTTAACCAATCTTAATCATAATTCGAAAGATTTTTAAAACGTTAAAATATTTCAGAAGAACAGGGTTTGAGTTAGGTTTAAATTATGATATTTTGCTTAAAGAAAAATCGTTCTTTTATAGAAATCCAAATATCTCGTGCTACATACCAAAAATTTGAAATCTGCTGCCCTCATGTTGAATGTGGCTGAATGTGCTATCATGCCTTTGAGCTTGAGTCACTTTTGTGTACAATCAACAGAATTGTTGATGTTTGTGGTTTTATGATTGAAAAAAAAAACTTTATAAAATGCATTTAAGAAAATTTTAAATTTTTGCAACTATTTAAGACTGGATTTTCACATTTCAAAATGTTTATTTCTCATAGATATTAAAAATCAATTATAAACAAAGAAATAACGCGGTTCTCAATCAATTTCTGTTGAAAATATGATGGTTTATTTAGCATCAATATGAAGGAAAAAGATTTCAAATCAATGATATTTAGCCCGAGATTTTAAGATTTATGTTTTGTTTTTGTTTATGTTTTTAGATTAATGATTCTGCGCAGTTAAGGATTTTTTAAATGTTTAAAGTTATAAAAAAAATTACCTTTCCATACATTCAGATCAGTTGACATTCAGACACTTAGCAGGTTCATGAGGTTATCCAATCTTCATTTTTAGTTTCAAGCGAACATTGCTGAAAATGAAAAAAGCTCCATTCTATTGTCATTAAGAGTAGTAGAATGGTGACAAAGCTTGTTCGACTCGCTAGACTTGCGGAGATTCAAAAACTACTGCTGAGATCGCTATTTTTGAAGGATTTTGATAAGAATACGTCTTTTCAAATGGTGGTGGGAGCGTGTGGGACGAATGTCCCCCACAACTATGACATTCTATGACAAAATGATGACTAAAATATCAAAAAAATATGACACAAATATGACAAAAAGTTGGCAATAAAATGATAAAACATGACAAATATGGTAAAAGTATGACAAAAATTATTACAAAAAATACAAAAAACTGCCAATATGACTGAAATTTTACAATTCAATTAAAAAAATATCAACACAACTCTGTCTAAAATATGGCAAATTTAACAAAAATATGACAACATTATGATCAAAATATGACAAAAACAACAAAATTATGGCAAAAATATGATAAATGTCATTAACAATTGACAAAAAATATAACAAATAAAACAAAAATAAGACAAACGTGGTGAAATATTACAATAAAATGACAAAATCATGGCATAACATTGCGATAAAAATCAGAGAAATTAATGACAAAATTCTGACAAATATGACAAAAATATGATCAAAATATTCAAAAATTTGACATTAAATGGACAATAATCCGACTATGTCGTCAAACTTTGTAAAATTATGTCAAAGTGATAAAAATATTACAAATGTGATATCTTTCAGTTTTTTGTCATTTTTAACACTTTTGTCATTAGGTTGCCGAGTTTGGTCATTTTACTGTCAATTTTTCTGATAATTTTGTCATATTTATAAATTTCATAAATTCGTCTTGTTTCTATAACATTTTTGACAAAGGTTTATCGATTTTTTGCCATTTTATTGTTGAATTAATGTCATATTTGTCAGATTATTGTCACAATTTTGTATTTTTTTTTGTTATTTTCAGTCATTGTAAAGTCAAAATTTTGCCATTTGTGTATTGTCATATTATTGTGATATTCGTCATATTTTTATCTCATTTGTCAAATTTGTAATCCATTTGTCAGGTTTTTGTCATATTTTAGCTATGTTTTATCATTTTATAGTCAATTTTTTCTCATATTAATGCCATATCTTTGTCATATAGGTCGGGATGCGACCAGATCGAACTGAACGCCATCAGCAGTTTTTCGAGACACTTTAGTTTAATGTACTAATATTTTCAACTTTGGACAAAATCTATAAACTTATTAACCAGAATTGATAGTTTTTAATCCAAGGAACACATCATAGTGGATAAATTTACTTGTTTTGGCCTCTCAAACGAATGACATGAATTTCAAAATCTGCAATTTTAAATTTTCCTCTTGGCGTTCAGTTCGGTCTGGTCGAAGCCAGGCCAAT
This sequence comes from Uranotaenia lowii, assembly GCF_029784155.1. Taxonomy (NCBI): domain Eukaryota; kingdom Metazoa; phylum Arthropoda; class Insecta; order Diptera; family Culicidae; genus Uranotaenia; species Uranotaenia lowii. The sequence goes on along the minus strand of NC_073693.1, from coordinate 231,196,115 downwards.
GTTAGAATGTTGTCATTTAATTGTCAAACTTTAGTCATATTTATCAGATTTTGGTCATAATATTGTCATTATTTTGTCATGTTTTCACCACATTTATCACATTTTGTCATAATTTTGACATTTTTTGGCCACATTTGTCAAGTTTTTGTCATTATTAACTGCCTGTCCCCCTCTTAATAATCGTATAATTATAATCATACCGGTTTTCAAGTCGTGTTTCGTTCGAATCCCAATTTATAGTTAACAAAAATGGCAAAAACAAACGCTTACTGAAAGACGCTTTTGAAGCAGTCGATTGAAACAAGTTAGTTCGGGTTTACGAGTGAGCTTTCTACTTACTGAAGAACATATTCACACAGCTTTCCGTAAGCACGAGGATGACCGAGCCGATCAGAAGCTTTTAAATTTGATGACTTTTCTATTCCATTCATTTCAGTTTAAGCTTTTTACACTGATTGGAAATCACAGTCAGTATCATTCGAGCTTTCAGAAAATTTGCAGCACTGATCTGTACCATCCAAAAGACATTGGCAGATGACCATGCATGTTGAAAGTATGTTTTTATCGATTACCCAAGTAACCAAAAGTTTCATATAAGGTAATTTTAAAGTTTACTCACCCCAGATTAAGGCATCTTTAGCATTCTACCCCGCTCAGATTTTATATTTTTATTAAAACTTTCAAGTTTCATAGTCGAAGCAGAATAGAAGAATATTCTGCTTTTGAACGAGACCAAAATTAATTACAGAAAAATAAAGCGTGACCTAATAAGTGACCTAGACACATGATGAATTTATTTCTTCTTAGAAATAGGGTAGAAGCACTAGTTATTGAACAGGTACCAGATATTGAACACTAGTAAAACATAGTGGAAAAATGAATCAAAATTCGTTGTGCCAATGTTGAAGCATTCTCTACCTATGTTCAAAATTTTATCAAGAATCTCGGACTCTTAAAGCCACAATCCCCGAAACTTGAATATGTGATCAAACTTTGGCTTGGTTTTTCGACTGGATGAAGAAAACAGCACATTTTTGATTGGAGGAAAAATTGGATAAAAGACAAATAAACGTCTAAGATAATGATATAAGTGTTTTCAACTAAGTCTTTTTGAATGATTTCTGGAAGAGTGGCAGCCTTTATTATCCTTATTTTCTTAAAATTTAACAAATTAAAGTGTTCAATCATTGGATCACAAAAACGCCAATGTTTCAGTTATTGAACGTTCAATCTTGCAGTACTCGTTTCGTAAAGAAATGCATGTACCAGTTATTGAACAAACATCGGTTGGTGTTTGGAATTGTAAACAAACTGTTTCTTGGTTGCTAGCTCAACCAAAATCGCCCCTGCAAGGCATACTATCAAGCGAAATACCCCTGAATATATGCAATAATATTCAATGTTTACGTGTTCAATAATTAGAACATTGCCTGTTCAATATTTGAATCATTATGTTTAATCATTGGGACAAAAGTAATTTTGAATAAAAAGGCTTAAATAATGATTTCAAAACATATTTCCACGAAAAAAATATATCGATTCGAAGCAGAGAAATAAGCTTAAGCTACGCTATCAAAATTTTATCAGAAAAACCTTTCGTTATTATTTATTGGCCACAAATGTGTTGAATCCCAAAGATGGTGTTCAATATATAGTGTTCTTACCCTAGTGCTTGAATGTAAATTCAAAAAGAATTTTGTCTTGCTTACACAACATATATATGGTGAAAATATCCATATATCATTAATGAAGAACTTCGTGAAAATTCCAACACTACACAATAAATACTACAACCGTAGCTCGCTCACCTGAATAGTGAGCTCCACCTTCACTGTACATTACCCCGAAGTACGATATGACGTAAGACTACGGGCATTCTTTTTCTTTCCTCAACGTCATTCATCTTTCGAAACATTTGTGTCGTTTCCAATGATGTAATTCGATTGTACTTTCTATACCGTCTGTGTTCTTTGTAGGCACACCAGAAGCTTTCCACCAAATGCCCTGAAGTGCTGCTACTTCGACCTGTCAATCAAACCTCCTCGAATGCTCGATCCATCAAAAGGATCAATTCTGTGTAGCGAGCACGCATACCATTACGTGAAGTATCTTTCTTTTGACTAGAATCGGGACGGCTGCTCGGCCAGAATCCTTCAACGTGACGCAACGAGGTTTTCGCAGTGCTCTCATGTTATTCATGATGTACGAAACGCAGTGTTTTTTTGGGGGGCAAGCGGAAAAAAACTGGAAGAAATGGGACCGGGATGGGGGAGGTTCGAAAAAATTCCTCAGAAAAGGCTGCTAACCATTCGAATGCTGGCGGAGAATGTAAAACGGTTTCTCCCCCTCATTCGGTTGATTTCTTATCGGCCGTAACCAGCAACGCCTGAACGCCTGTAAGTATGCTCGCAACTGCCCGACAATCAACAAGCATCCTTGGCTACGCCATTATGGGCGAAGAAATGAGACCGGGTGGGGAAGTTCGACCTTCGATTCATGGCACCCAGCTAGGGGAAAGAGAGGGAAAAACCAAGGGCGAACGGGAAAAATACCAATGGATGCGGAAAGGAATTTAGAGCAACAAGAAAAACAGGAAATACACAAGCACAGAACTGTAAAGGACCAGGCAAAATATGCCGGGTGCCGAGAACTTACACTTTCCCCATTTCGAACGCCATTATCGGTTAAGGAGAGGCAAAAAATCAGTAAAGTGGATTCGAGGGGAAAGAGGCAGAAAAATTGTCCCCATTTTTTTTGTACTGATTGCAAAATGATGATGTTATCGCAAACTGCAGCCCCCGAAGATCAACTATTATTATTGACGGCCGACCGTTTCCGGCTTAGTCGCTGTTCTAAATTAAAAGCGATAAAACGTGATTCAGCCAGGCGTCAATAAAATCATTTACCCGGATGTATAAGCAATATTGACACGCCTGTCGAGCGACAGAATGGGATGAAGAATCGTCAATTTGTTTGTTTTGCTGATAAAATTGTCATTAAAAGTTGAAAAAGCTCAAACCCAAAATGAAGCAGAACCCCCATGAGAAAAGCTCATTCTGAATCACCCTATTAAGCGCGTGGGCATAGCGCAACAAAAAGAAATGAGAAATAATTATTCCGATCATCTCCGCGGCAGCAGCCGACGTCGAACAAGTTGAGTTCAATGATAATAATCATTCGGCGGTTATCGGGGTATTATTCCCAGCTCTCATTCAACCGGATATTGACAAACTCGCTCTGCAAGCTAGCTGCAAAGGCAAACCACTCAATTTGCAAAGCAGATGCATGAAGTAGAAATTTTTAATTGATTGTCGTCTATCGATATTGTCCTGGCAGCGCAGCGCCCAGATAAAGTTGATCCTTCGCACGTGCGACGAGAGGAAATCGTGACGAAATTTAAAAAACAAACTTGATGTGGACATAATTTTATCTCATTTTTAGTTCTGAAAATCAACCTGCTTAATACGTTCACATAATACCGATAATTCTCTTCTGTTACTATGGATATCATTTTCAACTCAAGATTTTCTTGCTGAAATCAGAACCAAGTTATGGGATTTGAAACCTGGGTTAATAAATTTGAAATTAAATAATACTATTCGACAAATGATCAAAAGCTGTTCGATTAAATTTTTACTTATTACGAAATATACTAAGGGACAATTCAAATATAACGTAACGCTTTAAGGGGGGGGGGTCCAAAAATGCTCGAAAATTGCGTTACGTAATATTTGAACGGCTCCTAAGGAGTGTATTTGAAGAAATAAAACACTTTGTTTTGTGAATAACTCCTGATTGCATAGATGGAAACAGATAAAATTTTCAGTGAAGCTAACTCATAGTGTAATGTTTACAAATGCAAAATTTGGTGGCAACTTAACAAGTGTTTTTTTGAGATAGCAAAGCGATACAGAAGCAAGAATACTTTTTTTTGTGTCTTTGTGGGAGATCCAAAGACATTTGGTTATCTTCTATTCGACTAAAGATCTAATAGTATATCTTTCAAAGAGTTATAGAGTTTTTAACATTGAGCTGAAGATGATTGAATTCATCAAGGTAAGGGGGAATGATAATGAATTTGAAAAAAAAAACTGAATAATAAACAGAGGTGACTCCATTTCTACAGTGCAAAAAAGCAGCCCGCCAGTAAATTTAACATACTACAGTGATCAAATCGTGCTCAAAACATTTGGACCGAAAAAAAACGAAAAATTCTCGTAATGATAAACACCTGGAAGTTTTCCAGCCAGAAACTTACCGTTGACAAGTCTCGCGTAGATGTCCCGGAGCTCAACAGGGAAAAAAAATGAAAATTTGATATCTAGAGCTTGAGGAGGTTGACGATCTGTGTAAACTGCAAATCAGTCAGTGATACATAACGAATGACACAATGAATGCATAAATATCCAAAGAAAAAATGCCTCCGAATGCGATGGTTTTCCCTGCAATTTTATAGGGCCCACAAAGTTGACACTCCGTTTTGGTCGGATCTGGAATTGTGACATTGCACGAAAACTATGGTGGAGTGATGAAAAGTAAAATATAGTATTTTTGCCCAAAGAGCACAATCTACTTAATTTGTCGTAACATCGATCAAATTAAAAAAAAAATTGTTATTTTGAATACCAAGCATTTTGGAACCGAAAACTTAACCAAAAATAGCCTTAATTTGGAAAAAAAGGTGGTTAATAGTTAAGGTTGCCATATTTTTTTCAGAACGTATCCGGGCATGACAAATCCGAGCTATTATATATAAAAACCTGGAAAAATCCAGGCAATTGATTTCGAAATTGACGACAAAAAATCCGGCAATATTCGTCAAAACACACACATTTGTCAACAAAAAGGAAAAAAAATTGTAAAAAAGGTTTTCATCAAAATTTATCGACAGATTTTAAATCGTTGTAAAGACTTTCAAAAAGCCTTTCATGATTATTTTTTTGAATTCTCTCAAAAAAATCTTTTTGGGGGCATAAATTGAAAAAAATGTACAACACCATTTATTTAATTTTTTTTAATTTAAAAAAAATGAAAAATTCGAGGTGAAATCCGGGCATTTATAAATAACATTCGGGCAACCGGAATGTTCTCAAATTTTGTATTAAATATCCAGGCAAATCCAGATAAAACCGTGCAATCCACAGTGGTTCAAAAGCAAAAAAAAGTTGGAAATAATTATTGAAAAGCTTTTTTGTCAAAGATTATGGGTAAAAAGGTGAAAAAAATTAAGAAATTGATTTTTTTTTTCAAATTTTGCTATTTTTTCTAAAATAGCCAAAACGAAGTTTGAGCTTTATACAGGAAAATTAAATATTTTTAAATTTTTGATGAATATTTTTGATAAAATTTATTATGGGCTCCAAAATTCCTCTAGGTTAGTTGTATTATTACTAAAACTCATGTTTTATAGTGAAGTTGCATATATATCGAAGCAAATAATGCTTGGTTTACTCTGTATAAATACCTTAAAATTTCCATTTTTGAATCAAACAGCATACCAGTCAAAGATAACGTATTCAAAATATAGCAAAAACTAGCAGCTGATTTCAAGATATGTTTTTGATGAGGCTTTTACCTATTCAACGGTATATAATTTACCACGGCGTTTCCAAAATATAAATAGAGTAAATCGAAAAAAATTTTATCATCTAATTTTCGGTTCTAAATAAAGCGAAACTTTATTAGTTCATGATACTGAAGACGTTTTTCATTTCCAAACTGTGGAATTGATTATAATATATCACATCAGTATAAACATTTATAAATTTTTAAAGGTTTATATGCTTTTTAAAGTTATTTTGGGTTGAGAATAAAAAATCTTATTTTTAATTCTTGTGTGTAAGTTTGTCATTCATGTTTGTCTCATGGAAGGTATATAAAAGGTTCAAAAAAATATCTAATTACATCATAACGTTTCATGAATATTTGAGATTCGATTCCAATATAAAAAATTAGGTTGTCGCTGACTTGAAAAATTGACTTTTTCCAGCTTTTTGGGGATTTGAACCACTGTGAAATCTGGAAACCTTATTCAAAGTGTACAGTAGACTGCCCCAAAATTTGTATGGGAAATTTAAAACCTGTGAAATGTTATACGCTGCAGGCTAAAATTGATCCTGGGCCTAGTACAAGATCTCATGCCAAATTTGGTCCAGATCGGACCACGGGAAGGGGTCGCTCAACGAGCCTGAAGTTTGTATGGGATTTTGAGACATTTTGTTCGAGAGGAACATGAAAAACCAGTTTTTAATGTTCATGTTCAGTCATGTTCCTAAGCCCCTGTTGTTATGCAATTTTTTTTTTATTGTCAAGCATTTTTCCGTCCTTACTTCTTTCCGAACTATCAAGTGAATATCATCCAAACTCAAATATTTGAAAAACATCAAAAATTGCAATCGAGCACAACAATAATGGTTAAAATCGGTCATTATTTGACGAAACGGCATGCATTTCACATTGAGTGTTCTGGTCGGACATTTAGTCGCCTCATTAGAACACTGATGAATATCACCCTTAAAAAAGTTAGCCAATTTTTGAAGCTTAATAACTTTTTTATCTTGACTCTAATTGAAATAAAATCTTCGGATGAAATATTTGTCATAATTTAGGCTTTAAGAAAATCCGTTTTTGAAATAAATCGGTCGAAGGAGACAAAAGTTATTGACGAAAAACTGGTCTTTCATGTTCCTCTCGAACAAAATGTCTCAAAATCCCATACAAACTTCAGGCTCGTTGAGCGACCCCTTCCCGTGGTCCGATCTGGCCCAAATTTGGCATGAGATCTTGTACTAGGCCCAGGATCAATTTTAGCCTGCAGCGTATAACTTTTTCAAAAGTCGGGTCATTTGAGGCAGGCATTTAAGTCTCTGAACTTTTTCATTAGACGCTTTCTCAAAAACTACTTGAAAGATCGCAAATTACATTACATTACATCTTCGCTGAAAATTTCCTCATTTTTCATCCATGTAATCAAAAATTACTTACTGAACAAAATGTTGCTTTTTCGATTTCACTGCTTATTTTGCCGATAGTTAACTTTCGAAATTTTTTTTACATATGCGTTTAAAAAAAAGATTTGTTGAGTTCATTCATCAGAAAAATAAAAGGTGACTGCACACCAGGCCCGTGTGAAGGACTAGTCTAAGGGGAGAAAGGGATGGTTATTGAAATTCTAATCACTAATTATAATCAGTAATAATAACAATACCAAAAGTGTACAAAAATAAAGGAAACTGATTTCTATAAACATTTTTTTATTCATGACCATCATACAAACACGAAAAAAAAGTTTAATTTTAGTGATACGATGCAAAATAAATCATAACCAAAGTTTCTAATCAAAGCTATTTCAGGTAAGTGTTTAAAAATTATTCAAAATGTCGTTCCTTATTCTGAACTAGAAAATTTGATTGAAAATATATTTTAAACAGTTTTGTTTAATAATTTGGAATCAATATTTCCGAATCACCAGAAAACGAAGACCAATTAAAATTTCGAATCAAACTAGACGTAAAAACTTCGAACAGAATAATCAGTGTAAAGAAATTGAATATTAAAAATGGAAAGTGATAGAAAGTAAAGAAAGTTAAAGTAAGAATTATTAAAGAAAGTTATTCTGAATTAAAAAATCTCTTAATCTCTACATGGCATTGAAAAACAAATTATAAAATCAGGGCAGATATTAACTATATTAGAAAATTGTCCAGCAAAATGATAATTTTTGTTTATTTTTAATCATCTTAATTTATATTTCTAAATATTCTTCATTTTCACTTGAAGGGTGGATAGAAAAATTCCGCAGATATAGATACCTTGAATTTGGAAAAAAAAATATTCACGATTTTAATTGTAAATTATTGATCAAGAAAAAAAATCCATTTGAACATATGAGAATTTTTTTCAAACACATAGTTGAATTGAGTTTGATAAAAGGAGAAAATATAATATTTTATTTCAAGATTGCCTGTTATCAAAGTCTGTGCTAAAATATTTTTTTCTATTCGAATTCTTCCACTTATTAAAATAAAAGTCAAAATCAGTCTCGAATGATAAATATGATACTGATAAAAATAAAACTAAGAAATTTCAAGTATATTGATAGAATAAATTTAATAGAGAAGAGTGGGGTAACGTGGGCCACTTTGAAAATCTCAGACGTGTGTTGAGATAACAATCTCCTGATTCGGTGGCTCACGATATCCTACCATTTTTCGAAATCTAAAAAATATTGATTTTTTTTAAAACAGTTAGAATTTTGAGAAAAGATCTTTTAAAAAAATAAGATGTGTTAAAAATGTAGAAAACCAAACCATTCATTTTTTTTAAAAAGTGGCCCATGATTCCCCTTTCTCCCATACTAATTTAGTTGTAATCGTTCATTTCAATTAAGCATTAAAGTTGATACTTCGAGTCAATTTTCGAAATTCCAAAAGATTAATTGAAAATCATTAACCTCTTTGAAAAAAAAAGATTTAAAATAATAAAAATAAGTATAAAGTTTATAAATCTAAATTTCAAACTTGGATCATTTGGTAACCGTCAATTAAAATACAAAAGGAATAAACTATGTTTTACTTATTAAAAATTTATATTTATTGGCTTCCAAGAAAATTATGTCTTCAGAACAAAAAAAAATCAGAATTGAAAACTAAAACATACTTACAAAAAAAAAGATTTTAAAGTTGAAATAGTAAATTTAATAAATTACATTAATTCTTAGATTAATACAGAATATGATGAATAAGAATATGAAAATAAGTTTTTTTTTACATTTTATTATAAAATTTTTGCAATAAAAACGTCTAATCATTTTAAAAACAAAATTTAAAATTTAATTGATATCTCATGGGAATAGCATTTTTGGGGAAAATGTTGTAATGGTTGATTTGGAAAATTTTGGTTTGTCTAATTATATCTATCGCCTCTTGTTTCGGCGATATGAAGTTTGAAAATGAATCGGATTTGAGTGAAATCAACCACTGATTACTAACGAATAAAAAAATAAATACATGAACAAAACTGATTCTGAATTTGCTCATTATACTTTTTTCAATCAAGGAATTACGTTTACCATAGATATTCTTTTTTATCAGATACAATAATCTAAAAATTCTTCAATTTTCAAAAATTTTAAAAATTTGAAAAGATATAATTACAAGTATTTTTGTAATTAATAAGGAAAGTTTAAATAGAGGTTTTATTTCATTTAACAAATATGTGGGTGCCTGTACAACGATTTGATTTTTTCTTCCAAAAATATCTGTAATTTTAGGTGGTTTAATTTTTTGGTTGTAATTCGATATAACTCACATATTTTATGGAATCTGGAAAAGTAAACAAAATGAAAACTTGAATCATAATTTTACAGAAGTTAAAAAATACATGCAGTCTTGGGGAAAATTGATACTTGATTTGAAAAATTTATTTTGAAATGTTTTTGGCAATGTTATACAGGTTTGTCAAGAAGGTTCAGAAATTTCTCAAATGATATTTACCAATTTTCAAGAGTTGCACCTCGGAAAAAGGGAATTGTATGGCTTTGTGTAATTTATCAAAATCCTTTTAAATGTAGAGCTGAATATTTCGAAGACGCCTATCACCTTTCATATGGCTACCATAATCAAAAAGTGTCGTGGAATGGAGTGTCTTGAGCCTTGAGTGACAAAGGACTAAATTCCGGCAATTTTCTGTCATGTTTGCTAACACTTATCTTTATACACTTCTTGGGACTAAGGTAAATTCATTACTTGAACTTAAAATTTTACTTGGAAAAAATCTCCATGGGGAGGGGAAGGGGAGTAATTTAGGGGTTTTCAAATTTGGTAATTTTTAGTAACATTACCAATGCAATAAAATTTGTATTAATTTGAGTAGAATTACCCCAACATAATTAAAAATGTGGATTGAAATAACTCAAAAGAACAGCATATCACAATATGACTTTAATTCTTTGAAAATTGATTCTAAATTTTTGGTAAACCTAACCTAACTTAACCTAAATTTTTTTTCTAAAACATTATAAAAAAGTTAAAGATCATTTCATCATAACACTTCAAGACTCTTAACTCAATAACTTTCTTGTTAAAGGAATACTTCTGAAGATTGGACCGAAAATTTGGCTGTGTTACTCGATTCTTTCAAGAAACAAAATGAATACTTTTTTTGGAACGCTATAATTATTTCCCCAGCAAACATGAAGTCTTATCAGAAATGATAACTTAAGTCGTTCAAAATGGTGTTGCGAAACGCAATTCCAACTGCGTAGTGAAAAGATCGTATAAAATGTTGTCTAAAGTCAGTTTAATTCAGATAGAAAGTCCACCACGTTTGTAAATTTTACTATGATTTTGCACCCGCGCGGGATTTAGGTGAGAAATCATCGTCATGTTCTCTTTGCAACCAGCAGTGCATTCAGATGACTAAAATCAGATGGGAATTAGAGAACTGGTAAATAATGTCACTGGCAACAATTTGAAGGCTACGAGAGTAAAAGCTTGTGCATTCTTCCGATAGGTACGAATAAAATGTCGGATAGCGCCCAATTGGTGTAGTTTTCGTCGCTTTTTAAAGAAATGAAATTTATGTATGTATATTGCCTTCACTTTGGTAGGTTAATGTTGTTTTTTCAACTTCCATTCGATCATTCTATAATGTATATGGAACGTAGAGCATAAGAATATAGCTACAAAAATGTTTGTTGGGTTCTCGCTAGATCTCCAGTTATCAAGTGACGTCCAAGCAAGAGGAGCTACGAATCAAAATTTTGTACATACGTCGTAAAAATCCAAACTACACGCACTCTGAAATAGCAAAATCGTTGAATGTGGCTAAATCAACCGTCACCAAAGTATTCAAAGTGTTCGGAGAACGTTTGTTGACAACCAGAAAGACTGGATCTGGGGGAAATCGAAAGCCGGTAGGTGCAGTGACGAACAGAGGAGTGGCTAGCACATTCAAGTCCAACCCTAAAAGGTGATACGGTCAAAATTTGGTCAATATCAACTTGACGTATTTCTTTCAATTTTTCATTTAAAAAACCTGAACACCCCTCATTTTGAAGGTGTGTGTGTTTCTACAGCTTCAGCGTGCGTGTAGTTTGGATTTTTAGGACGTATGTACAAAATTTTGATTCGTAGCTCCTATCTTGATTTTGAAATTCATTCTTCAGGTGTCAAAATGCCGTCCAAGGAAGAAGAGCAGAGTATTAAAATTTTGCTCGCGCATCGCGAAAATCCGAGCTACTCGCACGCAAAGCTGGAAAAATCGCTAAAAGTTGCCCAATCAACCGTTACAAATGTAATTAAAGTGTTTGGGAAACGTTTGTCGACAGCCAGGAAGTGTGGATCGGGGGAAATCGAAAACCGGAAGCCGCTGAGATGACAAAGAGAGTTTGCCGGTAGTTTCAACCGAAACCCTAACCTCTCTCTCCGAGATGCCGCAAATAAGCTGGGTGTATCGTCTACATCCGTGCATCGAGCCAAAAAAACGAGCCGGACTATCGACTTACAAGAAGGTAGTGACTCCTAATCGCGATGTTAAACAACTTTCGACGGCCAAAGCGCGATCCCGGAGGCTGTACACGACGATGCTGACGAAGTTTGACTACGTGGTAATGGACGACGAAACCTACGTCAAAGCCGACTGCAAACAGCTTCCGAGACAGGAGTTTTATACGGCAAAAGGAAAGGGAAAGGTAGCAGATATTTTCAAGCACATGAAACTGTCAAAGTTCGCGAAGAAATATCTGGTTTGGAAAGCCATCTGTACTTGTGGCTTGAAAAGCAGCATTTTCATAGCTTCCGGGACTGTCAACCAAGAAATTTACGTGAAAGAGTGTTTGAATAAACGTCTGCTGCCTTTCCTGAAGAAATACGGTTGTTCCGTACTGTTTTGGCCGGATAGGGCATCTTGCCATTACGGTAAAAAGGCCACGGAGTGGTACGCCGCCAACAACGTGCAGGTGGTTCCCAAGGACAAGAACCCTCCCAACACGCCGGAGCTCCGCCCAATTGAGAAATACTGGGCTATTGTCAAGCGGAACCTAAAGAAACCAAAAAAACTGCTAAGGACGATCAGCAGTTCAAGGCAAACTGGCTTTCTGTGGCGAAGAAGGTGGACAAGGTGGCTGTACAAAATCTGATGGATAATAAGTTGGGAAGTTGGGAATATCGTCTACAACAGTGCAGGAAGCTAAAAAAAAATCCAGACTATCGACTCCAAATCGCAATTAAGCAAAACCTCACGGCAAAAACAGAATCTCGGAAGCTGTATACGACATTGTTGACAAAGTTTGATTGCGTCGTAATGGATGACGAAACCTACGCCAAGGTAGACTTCAGACAGCTTCCTTGACAAGAGTATTACACAGCAACCGGAAGGGAAAAGGTGGCAGACATTTTCAAGCATATTAAACTGTCAAAGTAGGCCAAAAATCATCTCATTTGTGCAAGCTATCTGTGCCTGTGTCTTGAAAAGCGACATTTTCGTTGCAATCGGAACCGTCAACCTGGAAATTTACGTGCAAAAGTGTTTTAAAAGGCGTTTGCTGCCTTTCCTGAAGAAACATGACATGTCCGTGCTGTTTTGGCCAGATTTGGAATTATTACGGAAAAAAAGGCCATGGAGTAGTATGCCGCTAACAACATTCAGGTTGTGCCTAAGGATAAGAACCTTCCCAACGTACCAGAACTTTACTCAATCGAAAAATATTGGGCAATAGCTAGGCAGAACCTTAAGAAGACCCAAAAAACTGTAAGCAGCGAGAATCAGTTCAAAGCAAACTGGCGCTTTGCAGCGAAGCATTTGAATAAGGTGACTGTACAAAATCTGAAAGCAGGAGGCATACGAAACGCTCGCTAATTTGGACTGGGTCAACCGTAATCTTAACTGAGTATTTTTCCGCCTTGAATACATATTAAACATGGAAAAGAAAGATAGATACTTTTTTTTATAAACAAACTAGCTGACCCGGTGTGCTTTGCTACACATTCAAAAATAAATGTGATTTGTAAAATTTCATTCAAATTTAGATTTTTGTAAGCATTTTTTTAAGTCAAACCATCATAGTTCAGATCCAACAACTTTAAAATGAGAGCTGCAGCTGAAGTTCCGAATTGCAATTCAAATATGCTATATATTATTTACTGAAACTTAATTTGTTTTTCAAGATCTGAAATTTGTACTCTATTTTTAATGCTTCATAATGACTTAAATAATGTCTAAATGTATGGATTTTTCCCAAAGTGGAAAGTTACGAACTTCCATAAAAACATTTGTCACATCATTATTTGAGTTATGCCAAATACCCGTACGCAAAAAAACTCTCTTATAAAATATGGTCCCTTCTTTGAAAAGCTCTTTATCTTAAACTTACATGGGAGCTCTCCAATCTTTTCCAATTTTGTCCCCCACTGCTTGAAGAAGGTAGGCTGATTTACCTGGCTCGAGTTTACATACATTTCTAATTGGAAGAAAAAGATTCGCATTGTACTTTATGGAGATAGAATTTTGAAAACCGATAAATAGCGTGAATCGGGACAATTTTTTGAGTATATTCCTAATATTCTGTATTATGAGGACTTCCAGCTCCTAATTAGCTTTAGATGGTGTAATTTTTGGAGTTAACAAAATAAGCTATAGAAATTTGAAAAAAAAAACGATAAAAAGCATTGTTAATAATCATTTTCAAAAAGATTTTTTCACCGGCCTTCGAAGCAGTTTGAATATCCATCCTTTTTACGCCAAAATTATGTTAATAAAATGTTTCGCCATATGCCAAACTCGTAGACATGAGACATTAGACTGAGTCGATTTGGGGTCATTTTTGAATTTCTCAAACCCTGGGGTCTAAAAAGCTTCGTTTTGGTCCAAAACTGATCCATGATTTTTTGCAGAATTTTTAAGTAACGTTTACATGAGTAAATTTGAACTTTTAGGTTTGTATGGGAAAATTGAATATTTTGTACTGAAAAATCAGCATCATTTTTGTTTCTTCTGTGGAACCAAGCCAGCTGATGGTTTCTGTGCCAATTTATAAATTTTCTAAAGGAAATTTACTGCTGAACAACTTTGTTGAAGACTGTAACTTCGTAACTTATTAGGCAAAAAAGTTATTAGCTGTTTAACTGGGGTATGTCTTTTCGCGTTGATAAACATAAAATTCAATTGACATCACTGCTCGTGCCCCGTGAAGTATTGCATGAAAATAAGTCATGCAATACCTCGCTAGGCACCCAGCAGTGATGTCAATTGAATTTTATGTTTATCAATGCGAAAAGGCATACCCCAGTTAAACAGCTAATAACTTTTTTGCCTAATAAGATACGAAGTTACGGTCTTCAACAAAGTTGTTCAGCAGTAAATTTCCTTTGAGAAATTTATAAATTTTCACAGAAACCATCAGCTGGCTCGGTTCCACAGAAGAAACAAAAATACTGTTGATTTTTCAGTACAAAATATTCAATTTTCCCATACAAACCTAAAAGTTCAAATTTACTCATGTAAACGTTACTTAAAAATTCTGCAAAAAATCATGAATCAGTTTTGGACCAAAACGAAGATTTTTAGACCCCAGGGTTTGAGAAATTCAAAAATGACCCCAAATCGACTCAGTCTAATGAGACATTTCATCTTGAAGTTTTCCCAAACAGCACTTGTCATGGTATGAAAATTATCTATTTTAAACAGTGTAAATTTCTTTTTTTTTTAATAAATTTATTAAAGTAAAAAATATAAATATTAAAAAAAAATATCAGTTGCATCACTGAATGAATTCTCAGCGTTTTTTTATTTTCTCTTTGAAAGTCAAATATTAAAAAATGTTGGCAAAAACAATTTCTAAGTTAAGATTTATCCCGTATATTAGGGCAAGTGTGAATGAAAAGTTTAATTTCAGATACGTCAGAGTAATGGCTTTAATACGTATTTCTGATTGTTTGTTTTATCAAGTTTCATTGATTTATCTGCAGTATTCCTGCAGTATAAATTTATGTTTGTTATTCCGTTTTTAACGAATGCTGTTTAAAGCAAATGACCTGCATTACAAAGACATTGCTAAATTTTTAATATCCGCTTCCGTTTCAACATTCAGAATACCCCTTCTGGTCTTTCCAACATATCGACTCATTTTCAAGATGAATTTCTAAAAAGTTCGACGTTTGCCCTTGCCCCACCGTGTAAGTTGACAGGAGGGAATATTTTTTTAACACTACTAATAAACTAAAAAATTCTCATAAAAATTTTTCTTTCAGTTGAATATCATTTCTAAAGTCTCACTTTTCAAAAATAAAGCGGATCAAAAGTCTCTTTTATGCAGCCATGTTAAGTGCGTACTTGAATTTGTATGTAAGCAAAAAGTACGATGTTTTTTCTGATTATTTTCAAAATAAAAAGTTTCTATTTCCATTTCTTAATTCGTTTCAGTTGTGTATTTGGGCCGATGTAACAATTTTTAGAAGAAAACATTTTTTTTTTATTTTTTTTTTTTGTAACAGAGAAAAGTTGAACGTTTGAACATGTTCTAGTTTTCCTTGAATCAAAATTCTTTGGGAAAATGAATTCCTTCACTTTTGGTCAATAAAAATCAGTTTATTTCACTGATACCTTTCACTTATGCACACGTCAGTAATATCTTATTCAATTTAAAGAAAAGGATCTTGATCAGTTCATGTGTCGGATCGGATTTTTTATCTTCTTTAAATTGAAATGGTGCTTGATAAAACTTCATGTTCAACAAAATGTTTCTGATCTATCTCTGTATAAAATATTTCATATTTCATATTTCTGTTATCAATATGAATCAAAAATAACCTTGTAGGCAAAATGGGTTAAAGAATTGTGTGTAAATTCTTTACTTTCTGTATTTTTTTTTTTCAATTGTCCGCAAAGTGTCATACCATTATTTCATTAGCATCAGAACTAAATTTATATTTTTAGACAACAAATGCTACCTATATTAACACGAACTATTTTTGCAAATCTTTCAATTGGTTTTGATTCGATTGATTAAATACCAATTCGTGTCACATCTAGGGGTCATTTTTTCACGTGCCTCAAAGAAAAGAAAATCTCAAAAAATTAATGCCATGCCTTTGGGGCATCCATAAATTACGTAACGCTCCTAGGGGGGGGGGGAGGGAGTAAGCTCAATCGTTACGGATTGTGACATAGGGGAGGGGGGGAGGTAAGCTCATCGTTACGTAACGATTTTTCCTTTAAAATTTCAGTTTACTAATTGCAGCCATTTTGATGTCATGTAATTTTCACAGAATGATGAGCAAATCAGCTTTAAATTTGCAAGTTTCAACATGATTGAAGCTGGTTTGTAATCTTTCCTCTTTAAAGATTCTGAGATAGACTCCTTAAAAATGTGTATTGAATATCCGTGAAATATCCGTTGGAAAACCGAATATTAGGTACATTTACCGAAAATAACTCAAGACGGAAATTTTTTTTCTTAATTTATTTAAAAAATGCAATTTTGATTATTCCGAATAATATAACTAAGGGTAGTATATTTTACATAACAAGTTATGATTCATGAACTAAATAAAGTAATCAAGATAGATCATCAGTTAACAAGCACAGAGAAATACGTAAAATTGCAATCAATTTATTTTATCAGAGAGTTATCATCAATGGGTACTAAGAATCGATTTGGATAGATATTAATTCCGTTTTGAAGAACGCTAAAAAATTTTATGTTTAAATTTATTTTTGATCTTCGAAAATCAGTATTTAAAAACATTAGAAGATGAGGGGGGGGGGGGGGCTAAGTGTCAGCGTTACGTAATTTTCATAGGGAGGTACGTCGAAGCGTTACAATTTGTGACATACGGGAGGGAGGGGGTCAAAAAAGTGCATTTTTTGCGTTACGTAATTTATGGATGCCGCCTTTTCAATTTCAGATTTTGGCAAAAAAAAAACGTATATGTTTTGTTCGATCGGAAAAATGTCAATCTGAGTCACATCTAGGCGTCATTCATAACCATGTGCTGTACAAATGAGCTAGGAATCAAGTAGAAAAAATTTCATCAAGGCTTCATATAGCCATCCCTTGCATTGAAAATATTCTTGGTTGAGAAATACGCGCCAAAATATTCCCATCCCACTGATCAGTATGCTATGCCATGGCCACTATCCTCTCACGACGTTGGCACGCGACGCTTCGACCATGGAGACGAAAAACAAACACCCAAAGGAAAAAAAATATCGAGAAAATGGATGTCATGACTTTAATTTGTTTCGAAAAACTTCAAATTTCGTATGGAAGCCCCCTCTCACTTAAGTCGGAACGGTTTGTAACTATTACAGAAACCATCTCCGGCCCCAAAAACCCTCAGATGCCAAGTTTCACGATGATCGGTTCAGTAGTTTCCGAGTCTATAGGGAACAGACAGACAGACAAACATTCATTTTTATATATATATATATATATATATATATATATATATATATATATATATATATATATATATATATATATATATATATATATATATATATATATATATATATATATATATATATATATATATATATATATATATATATATATATATATATATATATATATATATATATATATATATATATATATAGATAAACGATTTACACGCAGTTTAGTTAGACCACATTTTGATCCAAACACCCTTTATTCAGTGTTATTCAAATGACTGAGGATAAATTGACCACAGATCTAAAAGTAATGATTGAGTTTCATGCCATTTGGGACTCGCCGTAACACATGAAGGGAACTTCTCAAAACTACGCGTAGGTATGTATGTATAACTAATTAAAGCAGTTTTTGTTGAAAACATTTTCTACCGAAAAACAAACCCTTCATCACGACTGACAACACAAATAAGATGCAAATTCACCGTGAAAGTTCTAAGCGTTTTATTATTTTCTCCATTAACATCGCTCCCAAACCACATGGTGTCGGTCTTCGTCGTCGTCGGTCGGGTTCAGAGTGGGAACGAACGTTCAGGAAAAACCCTAGCAAACCCAGCATTGCTTACAATTTCTAAATTAAAGCTTGAGCTCTAAGGCAACGGTAATGACACAAAACGGAATCCTTTTCTGATGAGTGGGAAATGGTGAATGGTTGGATTGGGTTTTGGGGGGGATGGAAGGGAATTCGCCCACAAACATTCAGTCAGTCAGACACACATCTGAGAACGGTTCAAGACGGAAGTGGATTTCCGCACATGGCGCACATTTTCATTGTAGGTTTCCGGGCGGATGTTCGGTTCGGTTCAGGAACACCCCGTGGGTACTTTTCAAATTGAAATGAAATTATGTATGATCGAATCATCAAGTGTAATCAATCTTGTATGGTTTACTTTTTGGAATTAAAAATTCCATTGGTTGATATTTTAAGTATTCTCTTATTAGACCCACTGTTCCGGCACATATGGGGGTGACATATTTTTGCGACTGAAGGCGCCGGATCAACCGATTTCGCTTGAGAGGATGTCAACACTCAACAATAACATAAACAACGACAACAAAAACAGCAATCGTGAAATTCGACGTAGCTCCAGCAATGGCGACAAATCGAGAACACTGTTCCCAGAAAAGACGAACTGAACGCACGCAGGCCAAAAGTAAAAACATTATTAAGATGAATGAGTGGGACGTGATGTGTTTTTAATTTGATTATATCAACCGCCACCATTTCGAACGGGTGGAATTTCTCCTGGAACCTTGTGAGCGGCGTGACGTGGCGTGAAAGGATGTGGCCGAACCGATTATGCGGGCGGGAAAATTGTGGCTGTGCGGGGGCGTCGTCGGAGCAAAGTTGGTAATTGATGACGGTAAATTTGCACCCGCGTTGCCGCCTTTCGCCAAGTTCATCTGACTTTCGAGAAGAGAGAGAGAGATGATCCGGGAACGAGTTCGGTACTAGGAAATGGACCCAGCCGGGAGCTCCTGAACTGGCAAATATCATATCCTGATGTTTGATTACGTAATCGTAATCATATTACACACACTCTCTACTGCCCTGGCATAGAAGGTCGCCATCAGTAAGCGAGAAAGCCGTGTAATTTAGCCACAGAACTGCTAAATTATTAAACCGAGTTAGGTTGATTGTGTTTTCGGCTTCCTGGGGCCAAAACTGACTCCGGATTTGGGAAATTGGCTGCCATCTGCCGGGAAGGTTAATTGTTTATTTTGGGGGGTAACTGTTATGAATGGGTTCGATGTACTATCAACTATCACTAAATTGTTGCTCAGTAGATAATGGAAGGCAATGGATGGCTGAACTTCGAGACTATAACTCTGAATACGACGGAATGAAAATTTATCACTTGGCCCAAATAAAACAATATTTTTTTAAGGTTGTTGAAAAAAAATCTACATCTCTGAAAAAGTTTCAAGTTAAAAAAGTATTGTTCAACGCAAAAACTCAGAAACACCGCATTTTGATAATTTGTGAACAAAATACTCAACACACGTAGATTTTTCGCTTTTCTGCCTAAAATTAATTGAAAAACTGCAAAGTTTACATTATAAAGCTAATTTGAATTAAATTTTTATCAAAAATAAATAAAAGCTCAAAAGACTTTTGAGCCAGTGCAAACTTTGAAGAAAATTTCAAAATTAATAATTCAAAATTATAAGAAATCTATATACATATTTATATAAATGGATTTCTGTCTGTCTTTTCCTTATAGACTCTGAACATACTGAACCGATTTGCGTGAAACTTGGCAGGTGGAGGGTATTGGAGGCCGGGGAAGGTTTTTACAATGGTTTGAGACTCCTCCCACTCACAGGAAGGGAGGAGGCAGGGTGACCAGCAAACCGGGAAAACCGGGAAAAAACCGGGAATTTGACATCAGTACCGGGAAAAATCTTTATGCAGTGATAATAACTTTTTCTATATAAATCCTATGTATTGAAAAGAATAAAGTTAATCAAGAGTAAATTTTTATTGAAAATATGTTGAAGACGTTAATTGTATTTCTTTGATGAAAATACGAAATGAGAATAAGCGTGTTTCCATTCTTCAATGTTCGCTTTTCCACCATATGTTAGATTTTAAAGCCATAATTGTTTGAAATCCTTCAAAATTTATACATCTACAGTACCGTTCATAATTGTATAGAAATTGGAAACAAGCGCACTGTCACTTCGACTTTGAACTTCCATAACTTTTTACTCTGATGATATTTTTTGGTCAAATTTTTTGCGTTAGATAGATCAACTATCACACTATTATATCAGAAAATTTGAGCTTTCTGGAGTTTGTGTGGCCTGAGAAACAGTAATTCTACGAAAATCGGACTTTTTGGACTTTTCTCAATCAAACTGCAATATCTCTGAAACTACGCAACATTTTGTATTGAAAATTTGCACAGTGATTGTTGAGATATGAAGCTAGCATGTCTGAATTTTTCGAAAGGTTCTATCGATGAGATCAAAAGTTACGCGAGGTGCAATATTTCAGGCATGAACCTTGAAATGCGATTTCTATAGAATTTTGGACGTTTGTTTTCATAGGAAAATCACATTCTCTGTTTAACAACCAGTAAATCTATTTCAACCGAAAAATCACAACAATATCGCGAGATTCTGATTTCAAAGCACAAATGGATCATTTGTTCCATTTTTTTTCTTTTCTTCATTGCTTTTGCCAGACATTTTTGTCTGATTGGTGGAGGAAACGATATTGTTCTCATGAATCGTCCAAAATTCTATAGAAATCGCATTTCAAAGTTCATGCCTGAAATATTGCACCTCGCGTAACTTTTGATCTCATCTATAGAACCTTTCGAAAAATTCAGACATGCTAGCTTCATATCTCAACAATCACTGTGCAAATTTACAATAAAAAATGTTGCGTAGTTTCAGAGATATTGCAGTTTGAATAAGAAAAGTCCAAAAAGTCCGATTTTCGTAGAATTACTGTTTCTCAGGCCACACAAACTCCAGAAAGCTCAAATTTTTTGATATAATAGTGTGATAGTTGATCTATCTAACGCAGAAAATTTGATCAAAAAATATCATCAGAGTAAAAAGTTATGGAAGTTCAAAGTCGAAGTGACAATGCGCTTGCTTCCAATTTCTATACAATTATGAACGGTACTGTATATTCAGAGATAAATAAAAAAAAAAACTATAGTAATGCTTTTTCTTCTACTAATTTTAATCCAAATTTCTAAGTCTAAGTTCAACAACGCAACGAGCGAGGTGGTAAGACCAAGTGGAGCGTGATCTGGCGAACGTGGGGTGCCCGAGAAATTGGAGAACAGTTGCCATGGACCGAGTGAATTATAGGAATTATGTTCGTCAAGTTATGTCGTGAGACGGAATACTATGTAAATAAAAAAAAAAGTTCAACAATTAGAATTAAAAATTTAAACTCGAAGTTCTAATTAGCAATTAAATTTTGATACTTATTTCAACATTTATGAATCAGAATTTCAATACCTAGCTGATGTTTCAGAATTTGAGCTCAACTTTCCAAGTCCGAGTTTTTAAGTAAAATACAATAAGCTCAACGTAAGCTTGTTTATTTCTCTGAATATAATGATTTATTAGATTTATTCAAAAATTTTAAAATTGGTTCCTTGTGGCGTTTTCAATATTTTTTTCCGAGATTATTTAGAATGACGAACCCTTTTTCAAATGGACATTTATAACTTCATTGCTTTCCAAATGAAATCAAATTTGATTATAATAAAAGCATTGAAATTTTACTAGGTTTTGAATTAACGTTTAGTAAACTTCTACATGAGAAATCTAAAAAAAAGTGTCACCTGTATAATAAAATATTCGGCAAAATATATAATTTTCCAGCCCTTTTGATTGTAACTCTCATTTCAAGACATCATAATGCGATTCTCGTTCCTTTTAGACTTATTTATGGAGGAAATAATGACAATAAATCTCAATTTTTGCGTCCAATTCTTACAAATCTAAGATGATTTTTCGAAGAGTTCATAAAATTTTCCAATAAAATACCTTAAACTTCATTGATTTCCCCCGCAGTTTGATAACAACAAAATATTTACATTTCAAATAAAGTTTAAATATTTTCACAAAAAAATGTAGCCTTAATTGTCTCGAAAAATATATTTTCCTCACAATAATTTTAAAGATTTTAAAAACCTTTGAACCCCAAAATTGTTTATTGACAAATGGAAGTTTCAGTCCTGATTAATTGAACGAACTTTGAAATCTCCCAGAGGATTTGAGATTCAAAACATTAACTTAGATGTTCCGCATGACATCATAATGGTTTTAAAAATATGCAATGCGGTACTTCAAGATTCCAAGATCATGGCCAAAAAATTCAAATTTTAAAAATAAAGAAGTTTCCGTGAAAAAACAGTTGTCAAAGATGGAAAAAGTTTTTGTTAAAGTCTTAGACGAATGTGACAATTTTTGTTGAACGAATGGAATACTGGGATGAATTTCTTACCCCTTTACAGTTCAACATTTCAATACTTCAATATCGGTACGAAATCCAACAAGTCTCGCCGCAATTTTTGCCGTAGTTAATAACTTTTGAATTACAAAATTTTATTCACTGAAAATTTTCAGTTTTCACGCACTTTAACCCTTCGTTTCATAAAGTTACAAATTTGCAACAATTAATTAAAACAGTTCTAAATTTCACATATAGCTAAAAAGTCAATTTTTTTTTCGATGGGAGTAATATTTCTAACTTCAAGATCACGTTCAATTAAAAAAAAATTACTTTCAGTGTTTAAAGGTACAAAAAAAACAACTTGAATCTGAAAAATATGGAATCTGGAAAAAGCCTTATTTTTCATACTTTTGACCTAGTGTTATTAATATCGAGAAATTTTTATTCTACTCAAAAAAAATATTTTCGAATTCCCACTAAAGTAATTCACATAATATACAAAATTTAAGATTTTTTTTTATTTTTTCTCTGATATCTTGGGTTTTCAATAATTGTTGCAAATTTGCAACACGGTAGTACCCTAGCTAGTTATATGGGTTCCATAGTGTGTAGAAACTTGCATCGTTTAAACAGTGTATTTGTTTCCCGGTAAAAGTGTTTTCGTTATTAATGATTTATTATCACGTTATGGCTGTATTAGGAGGGGGGGGGGGAATAGGAAAAATTGCCAAGCCAAAAAATATAAGTTTTTCTCTAAACCGTTATCAAAACTAGAAAAATATTATTAAAAGTTCAAAATTTATCAAATCTTAAACTAGGACGGGTCCGAATAATTAACTTATTTAGGATTTGTAATTCAGCGTATGCAAAACACATTATTTTGATTTTTTTTCCACGGCCCGTTGGTATAACAAATACATGTTTTGAATAAAAAAAATTGTCAGTTGCCTTCATAACTTGCAAAATAAGCATACACCAATTTTCAAAAGTTCTGCAATATTGAACATGATTTAAATTAAAGTACAAGGCTTTATCCAGAGAGTTTAAAAATAATAACAAACAACGTATACTTTTTTTCATTTTTCCACTTGAAAATTTATTTGAAGTATTGTTTTGCTTTTTTTTTCTTAGAGATGAATGAATGGTTTGATAGAAAATTACAATGCTCATTATTTTTTACTAATGAGCCGTTTCATATAATGAATCGACGAAAAATGCTCTTTATTTATACTTATTCAACCTTTTCCTAAAAGCTCTGGAAGTGGATTTTAATTTGAAACTTTTTGTTATTGAATTTAGTTTTATTTTTATTTCTATTTTATTCTTAAACTGACTTCAAGTTTGAATTCTAATTTAAGAATCATGTTCCATATTCTAATGCTCAATCCGAAGAAATCATTATTGTTCCTTTAATTTTGCTATCAAATGATATTTAATAGTTTAATGTAATTTGTAATTGGATCATTCTTTCAAAACTAAATTGAGACTTTGCTCTTCAATACTCAAGTTTGTTTATTCAAACTGGCATATAGTTATGGTATGATTTATGAGTATGATCTTTATGAGAACCAATTTAAATATGTTTTCGGAATTGATTTGTGTTGATTTGTTCAAGGTTATGTTCAGAACAGTTGTATAGGTAAGAAGCTTTCCATTAAGCACCTTCAAGCAAACGCAAGGAATAATTTCCTCAGAAGATGGTATATTATCGCATAACTACTCCTAGCTAATTTATCGAGAGCCTTTGTGGTCTAGTGGATAAGCTGGTGCGAGTCTGGTTCCGATGTGCCAGGCTGGTTACGATTCCCGGTATCGGCGAGAAAACTTTTGGGTTCGAATCCCATAAGTGGCCGACAGGTAAGATGTGTTTCCTCTTAAAACTGATTATATGAATGTTTATCCAGCTTCCAGCTGGCCAGGTATATACACGGATGCCGGAATACCTCTAATAACCTGATTGACTCGTTCTTCCAAAATATACCTACACCAACACAATACTTCACTCCATAACAGTTCATACGAAGCCATGGGGTCGGTCTATGAATACATGTGAGCACATACTTAGGCAGAAACTGCGGTGAATTCATGCACCCATGGTGGATAACCAACATACATAACTACTCCCAGCTGAATTCTCAACTTTCACGGTGTCCAGAAATCTAGATTTGCGAAGTTCCTGCGCGAAAACTATGATTAGTGCCAAATAAATTAGGAATAAGCATTTATTTCCAGTTGTCTAGTGTGAAGAACAAAAAGGTGTAACCGTTTCATGTTGTTGCAAATTTGCAACAATTAATATTTTCGCCAAATAACCGAAACATGTGAAAATAATACTTTTTCATTATTTTTCCCTTCATGTATTCATCATTGCGCACTATTGTGATTTTTTTCGAGAAAAAATAAAAAATCATGAAATGAAGGGTTAACTTACAAATATTATAAAATGTCTATTTGTTTGTTCAATAAATCTTGTAAAAGATATAAAGCGTTGGTTTCTTAAGACCAAGCCCACCAATGGTTGCTAAACCTCGAATCGAGTACATTCAGCAACATATCTATCAACCCATCATCGCACCAACAGTCGCTAACTTGATTCGAAAAATAGCATTCGAGCAGTAGGTTGTTACTGGATGCGTTTATGTAGCAACCCTGTAGCAACACAACCGGTCATTGCTATCAGAAAATAAACAAACAAAAATACCCACCTGGATGGCTACAATGGGTGCGAAAATCAGTAAGTAGATAAAAAGGCAACCAATCAAACCATCTAAAATACCGACCGAGATAGCAACGCCCGGTGGGCTTGGTCTAAATCGTGAAAAACATAAAATCTCACAAGGGAAAACCGGGAAGTTGGGCGGAGTTGGGCTCCCATACAATTTTCGTTTCATATCTCGAGAACAATTCGAGCAAATAGAATCGAATTGGGCATGGAAGGGTATTTGAGGACAAAAAAGGTTTCATTGATATTTGGTACCACTCTCTCTTTCCATTGAGAAGATCGGAATGGTGTTATTTTAAAATGTTTTACATAACTTGAGAATTTATCAAGCAAATGGAACTAAATTTGGCATGGGAGAGCAGATAATACGAGAAATGATTATATGATTATTGGAAACCATTCCATTCTTCCATTGAGGATATAGGAGGCTCCTATAATTAACTTCACATGGAGAAGCATTAGAGTATGAGAATTGGTTCTTTTAGTATATTTTGACATCACTCTTTTTCCAATACAGGCGGGGCCCTTATACAATTTTGTTGGCATAACTTGAAAATGGATTAACAAATGACATCGAATTTGTTTTTTTTTTCATTTTTAATTTGGCATTACTTTAAAATTTATCAAACTAATACAGCCAAACGTGACATGTGACGTTAATTAGTTATATACAATGTTTTAATGAAGTTTGTAAGCCCTCTCCGCTTTGGAAGAGGGAGAGAGTGGAGAATCCGTACAAAATTTTGGCATAATTCAAGAACTAATGAAACTTACAAAAACCCAGTAAAAATTTCAGATCTTGAAAAACAAATTTAAAATTCAACTTTCAAAAATAAGATGAAATAATCTATGATTTAAAATTGAACCCACAAAAAAATGAAATAATTTTTACAAATTTCATTTATTTAAAGGCGGTGTAGGAAATAGCAAAGCACACCGGGTCAGCTAGTCTATATATATAAAAAGCAATTTCTGTATGTTTGTTTGTTTGTTTGTTTGTTTGTTTGTCCTCTATAGACTCAGCCGTCTTTAGAGCTAGAGGTCTGAAATTTGGCATGGATGCTCATTAGGACCAGGAAGGATGAAAAATGTTTTCAGATTTTCGGATGACCCCTTCTGAAGGGGGTCGTCCATACAAGACAAATATTGTTTACGCGTTGTTGACGTTATTTTTCGTCGGATTGTCATGAAAATTTGCACATAAGTGTTTTGAAAGACGAGCAATCGATTTCAGCTATCAAATTTTGTGTAAGGGGTCATCCAATGGGGTCGTCCATATCAATTGTTACGTGATTTTGCGATATTGACGTTATTATACATCGTATTCAGCTGGAAATTGGTACACGATAGTTTTGAGTGACGTGCAATCGATTTCGGGTATCGAGTTCAGTGTAAGGGGCCGGCAAAAGGGGTCGTCCATATCAAATTTTCAGTATCTTAGTAATATTGACGCTTTTATACATCGGATTGGGATGAAAATTTGGACATAGGAGTTATGAGGGACAAACAACTGATTTCACTCATCCAAACTAAAATCAGGGGTCGGCCAAAGGGGTCGTCCATATTCACTGTTCACTGTTTATGCGATATTGTCGTTATTATGCATAGGATTCAGACGAAAATTGGTACACAAGAGTTTGGAGAGACGAGCAATGAATTTCACGTATTAAGTTCAGTGTAAGGGGCCAGCAAAGGGGGTCGTCCATATTAACCTCTCAATATATTTGCAATATCGTCATCATTATACATCGGATTGGGATGAAAATTTGCACACGGTAGTTTTCAGGGACGGGAAATCGATTTCAGATTTCAAATGTTGCCAGGGGTCGACGAAAGGGATCGTCCATATAAATTAATTTTTCAATGTTTTTAGCAATATTGACGTTATAATACAATGGATTGCTTTGAAAATTTGCACACGGGAGTTTTGAGGGAAGGGTAATCGATTCCAGATATCAATGATTGTATAAGAGGCCAGCGAAAGAGGTTTAGCGTTGTTATGCAACGATTGAGTCGAAATTTATACACGGGGTATTTGACATGGTCAATTGATTTCTGATTTCAAATTTAGTGGCAGACGACAGACAAAGTGATCGTCCAATATTTTTGCAATTATTAATTAACAATGAATTCAGAAGTGCATCTGGAAAATGCTTGGCAATTGACTTTCATACAAACTGTTCATGACATATTCCAAGTTGAAAACGAAACGGAGTTCGTATGGGATCAGCTAGTTACTTATATAAAAAATTGACCTGTGTACGCATTATAGACTTCTTTTATTCAAGATACCTTGCGTTCAAGCGTTCGAAAATTGCATCGCCGTGGAACACAACGTTTAGTCACAAAATATGCTTATATGCAATTGATCACAGTTTTTTCTTAGATACTCTTCTTCTGAAAAAGGAATTCTTCATTAAAGATCAACAAGTCGTTCAAACGCCTCCAAAATGCAAATCATAGCTTGTATGGAATCATGGGCCCCTTAATAGGGGGTATCTTGGGCCATCTGTATTGACACGTCGGTCGTCATGGGACCCATATTCGGGTGACGGGTGTATTTCCTGGTAGGCCCCGTCACATCATGCGTTGCAAATCTTGGAGCTCTCTCTTTCTCTTCACTTTTACGCTCCGATAATTTCTTTGACCCGGTTGGTAAAACTATCAAAATGAGCGTTGCGCCGAACGTGTTACACATTCCTATAGTTATTTTTCCCGTCGGATAGTTTTCTAATATCGATTGAACAAGGCCATATTAAAAGGGGAGAGGGGCAAATGAGCCACCCATCCCCTCTCTCCAGCGGAAATTTAAACAAATTTACAAAAATTTAATCATACCAAGTACTAGAAATCTATGAAAGGAAAAAGAAGCTAGAAAATTTTAATTAAAATGTGAAATATTAAAACTTAGGGGACCTATTTGAAATAATACCTCTAATAGTTTAACTTAAGTATAAGCTCAGAAACCCCCTTAGAGTGAGTATAGCAGATTTTTTCCGCATTCATGAAGGCTGAGAAAATCAGGACCATTTCTTTCCAAAACTTGGCAAAATCTGAGCATATCATTTGGTTTTTTTTAAACGAAATCAGGAAAAATCTAGGCAAAATCCAGTGATCATTAAAAAAATCAAAAATTAAGTGAGGAATTTGATTTATTTATTCACTTTATTTTGAAAACCCGTGTGTGCCCGAAAAACCTGGCAAATTTTGAATGCCTACCCACAATAAATAAATCATAACGTTCTCTTATTTATTGAATAAACAATATATTCAAAGAGTTCCCAGCGAATTAAGCGTTATGATTGGAATGTAAAATATTTTGTTGACAGTGAAAAATGTTTAGACTTTTACGGTGATTGAAATTGCTTTTTAATGGCTTTGTCGAGATTTCAACAAATTACAGAACCTAATTATACATTTTTCAATGAAGATCTCCCATTTTAATTAAGTTCGAATTTCTTGCACAATTTTAAGAAAAATTTCTTTAAACTTAAACCTTACCGTTGTTTATGAGTCATTTATAATTCATGTTTACCAAAATTGATCAAAAAACTTAACAATATTCTTGAATTTTATCCGGACAATATTAGAACAAATACCGGGAATTATTTAAATTTAAAAAAAAACTAAGAACTTGAAAAAAAACATTGAAAATTAATCGGAATTAATTTTATAAAAACCCGACAATCTGTAAAGCTCACTTTATAAGCATAAGTATGAGCAGGCCGTAAGAAAAACTGACTCATGAGGGGGGTTTTGGAAACCTTTTTTTTCTTTAACATTTTTTCTCAAACAATGTACGAATGAAAAAATAAAAATATTAATTTTAAATTCTTTATGATCGTTCATTTTTAAGTTCTTTTATATAAATTCTTTTTCGTTTTAAATGGAAACTTTTGAAAATACATCTTAAAATATTTCAAAATATTAACTAGGATTTGAAAAGTGATTTTTTTATTAACAAAATAGTATCGATGGTTGAAATCTTAAAATTTGCATCAAAACCTGGTGAACTTAGCTTAAGAGTGTCAAAATCCAGCCGGGCGAATTCGTGCTATTTTATTTAAAACCTGACAAAATTTGGCCAAAATTCTGTTTCGAAATTTTTAAACCAAAATCCGAGAAAATTTTACTAAAATCCAGGAAATATTCAAACAAAATAAAATAAATATAACATTTGAATCATTATATTTTTATGGAAAAACATAACCAGATAATAAATCTTATTTCAGGCTCCCAAAAATTAATGCTTATTTTATAAATTTAGCTTGCAAAAATTTCTTTTTTCGGCGTCAAAATTTAAAATAAGAATGATGCAATTTGAATTTTAAATTTGATTTTCCACAAAATGTGAGTGAATACAGGTAAAATCAGGATAATTTCCAACAAAATTTTGGATGACTGGGTCGGACCGAATTTTTCACATTTTTAAAAATAAATATCCAGTTTAGTCCGGGTTAAACTGAATAATCTGGCCATCAGAATTTTGCTTATTGGATTTGAACTTACAATAAGTTTTTTTAAAAAAAAAAAACGCCATCAATTTCAAAAAAGTAAAATTTTGATTTTTTCCAAAGTAAAAAAAAAGAAATTTTTTTTGCGGTTGAAATCGGATTAATGCAAACTCTATCCTAGTTTAAAATTTTAGTTTGAAATATGGTTCCCTTAATTATTTGCAATATTAATAATGTTGAACAATACGCCATAACATATGGAACTCCCTGCAATTTCTTCAAGGGAAGTTACATTATTCTTTATCATCAATTATTTGTCAAAATCAATTCCTGTTTTTTTTAAGTCAAAAAATGCAAAATTACCCTAAGTTCTACCTAATTTATTTCTTTCTCAGCTGAATTGTGCAAACGAACTAACTTTGGTTAAATTTTAAAATCAAACTAACAATCAGAATTAGAAACCTGCGATCTCTTGCAATGAAAATTCCTTATGAAAACAGTTATCTTGACAATTTTATTTTGATTGTGGAACTGTGTGGATTCTGATCTCTGAACTGACGCGATATTGTCGTTATTATACATCGGATTCAGACGAAAATTGGTACACGAGAGTTTTGAAAGATGAGCAATGGATTTCAGGTATTAAATTCAGTGTAAGGGGCCGGCAAAGGGGGTCGCCCATATAATCATAATCGTTCATTTCAATATTAGTTTCACACGGTAGTTTTCAGGGACGAGCAACCGATTTCAGATGTCAAATGTTTTGCCAGGGGTCGACGAAAGGGGTCGTCCATATAAATTAATTCTTCACTGTTTTTTAGCAATATTGACGTTATTATACAATGGATTGCTTTGAAAATTTGCACACGGGTGTTTTGAGGAAAGGGAAATCGATTTCAGTCATCAAAGATTGTATAAGAGCCCCCGAAAGGGGTTTAGCTTTTTGGCAATAATTGCGTTGTTATGCAATGATCGAATCGAAATTTATACACGGGGTTTTTTGGCACGGTCAAATGATTTCTGATTTCAAATTTAGTAGCAGACGACAGACAAAGTGATCGTCCAATATTTTTGCAATTATTACTTAACAATGAATTCAGAAGTGCATCTGGAAAATGCTTGGCAATTGGTTTTCATACAAACTTTTCATGACATATTCCAAGTTGAAAGCGAAACGGAGTTCGTATGGGATCAGCTAGTTTTATTTAAAGTATCAAATAAGTGAGAAAAATTTTGAAAAAGTTTTGCTGGATTCTGAAACTAAGATTAGTTTTCGAGGTTTTGACATCAGTTCTGAGTAAAGATTGTAACTATCGAATAACCTTCCTCCATCATCCAAATTTGATTAAGAATAAAAATTTTTGAATGTAGGTAAGAATACCTTGCTTGCTTTTGATAGACCCTCATGGGGGGATAAACCCCCAAACCCGCCCCCTTCCTCATCACGGTTCCTACGGTCATGAGTACGAGTATGAATAATGCAAAATTATTGTAAGCTTTTTGATCATTATTGAAATTTTCGAAAATCAATTTGAAACTCTTACGTTGTTTAAATTTGTCCAATCGGCTATACTGAGATTCTTTATTGATTTTTCATTCCAGTATCTATCTAAGATAAGAAATTCAAATTGAAATTTTCCCTACTGTAATTTCTACTATTGATTATTATGTATGGGAGAGTGGGGAATCATGGGCCACTTTTTTTCGTTGTTCCATAACTTCTTTATTATAAGAGATAAAATGAAAATAAAAAATGGTATGGTTTTCTACATTTTCAAGGTATCATAAGGTGTTTTTTATAATTTTTTAATAAGTTATTTTCCCCAAATTCTGGCTGTTTAAAAAAAAGCAATATTTTTTGGATTCTGAAAAATGGTGGGGAATCGTGGGCCACCAAATCCAAATTGACCAAATAACATGCAAAGTATATAAGTTGACCTAAAACTGTGATTTCCTAATTCATTTCGTAATTCAAAAGCAATTTCAGATGATGAAATAAAAAAGAGAGCTGTGTATGATCGCATAGATTCCAAAACCTGGCTCGTGAACGTTTTGGCAAAATTTCTTATATAGGATGGACAAAATATTTTTTTATTTGGCATTAGAGAACTTTACAGATAATTAAAACGTATTTCAAGTTCTGAATGTGTATAAAAACATAAAAATATAGGTGATTCAAGATGTGTGGCCCACGATTCCCCACAAGCTATGATTTGCAAATTGGTTGCGTTTCTGTGACTTATTGATATTTCATTAAAAATTCCTTTTCCACGTGAAAGTTCATGACAAAACTAAGATCATAAGCGTATGAGCATATTTTTGTTATGCACTTCAGGTTCCCCATCGATGAAATTAGCGGGTGTTTTTTTAATTATGTAAGTAAATTTTTCTAACTTTTTTTAGCTTGATAAATAAAAAAAGCATATGATGCGTATTTCAGTCAACAACATATAGGAATACATGCTCACGCAAAGCAACGACGATGACAGTTGGTTTGAGATTTTTATCTCAACACACATCTGAGATATTAAAAGTGGCCCCCGTTTCCCCATGGCCCACGATACCCCACTCTCCCTTACATTTAATTTTAAATTTTTTATCTACTTTTAATATTAAATTTTTTCTACTGAAATATCCCTAACGTTTTTCAATTGATAATTCTCAAATTTTTTTCAATACAAATAGAGATTAAATTTACTGACATTTTAAAGTCCTGTGTTGTTTTTTTTTTAAGTTTTATGGTTTTCTAAATTTTGGAAACTTAAGATCTTTTACGAATTATGTGGAAAGCAACGATCTTATCTGTCGTCTTTATTCAAAAATGAACAAGTATTAACTCATAAAAGTAGATTATATTATCAATGTTGTATTTTGCTATTTGATAAAGTTTTTTCATAGATACTTACAACCGGCATTTCCTTATTGTTGTGTATTGTCCTAAAAATTCTTTTAAAAAGTCTCAAATTTAATATCTCAAATAAGTGAATAACTGTCACTGATCTCTTTTAAAAACTGTTTATCACAATAAAAAAAATCAAACAATGTGGACGCTGTTTGATTTAGGTAAATTGATTTTATACACTTGAAAATTAATAAAGTTGCGTAACAAGATTATTGAAGATTGAATTATTGATTCAAAATATTTATCTAAGGGATCGAAAAGCATGGAACACAATGCTTATGCTTATGATACATACACAGCCAGATCTTATCAGCATCCCGGCGAGTAGTAAAAGTACATTTACTACTCATCTTAACTCGGCCGGGCCCACTGTGTTCGCAGAGACAACCGGAACACAGGGGGGAAGAAACGTGGACAACAGTACCATATGTTTCCATGATTTTAAAATGTTTGAAGTTTTCACGTTGGAAGCACAGTTGCTAAAATTTAATGTGCTCCTTGTGAATTCGTCCTTCTGTGGGTGGTTATGAGGTTTTCTGCACAGAAATCCAAAACATTGCAGTATAGATTGACTCAATTGACAAATTGCAATTTTAAAATTACTTTACTGAAAGTTTAATCAAACTACATGTTTCGGATTATTGTGCACCATCATCTCTGGTCATCGACCTTGGATATAGCACCATTACTCGCTCTTGAAAATAAATATTGGAAGAACAGAGAAAAAATAAGTACCACTACAAAATCATCTGGAATCAACTCTTTCAAAAGATTTTGCGGAATAATTGTGAAAATTCACATGCATGAGTGACTCGCAAAAACAGCCGTCATTTTCTATCATTTTAAAAACTATAAGCTTTTATGGCTAAGGTAGTGAGGAAGAAACTATCAAAAAGATTCATATTGAAAGATCTTAATATTAAAATACTTAGTTTGGAAAAACTTGATGACGCCAACTCGGGTATGCTTTGTTCTGATTTTACCCTCGAGCAATGCATGGTGCAGGTGGCACTCAATTTTCATTTAAGTAAATTCCAATACCAAACAATTTTGTTTGGCCCATTTCATTATACACACTTTTAAAAAAGAACCACTCTATCCAAACGGAACAAACCAGCAAAAAAAACACATCAAAGCAATCAGATTTAATCCCAGATTTTGTAGGTTTGACAATATCCAATGAACACATTCAAAAGAATCATGAATGAATTCCGTTCAGTTTATTTCACTAACATAACACTTAAACCCAAAGAAACCCTAGCAAATGAATGCTGTATTTAACGTTGATAGATTTAAGAACCTTCTCTTTTTCGAAACTGTTAAAATAACTTAATAATCAAAATTTCAAAACTTGAACATAGAAATCAAACAGATGTGTAGAGGATAGTGGGGTAACGTGGGCTACCCTGAAGATGTGTGTTGAGATAAAAATCTCAATCCTACTGTCATCGTCGACGCTTTTCGCAAGCATATTTTTCTATATGTTGTTGACTTAAATACCCATCATATGCTTCTTTTATTTATCAAATTTAAAAAAGTTTAAAAAAATAACTTACATAGTTAAACAAGCATCCACTCATTGTATCGATGGGGAACCTAAAGTTCATAACAAACATATGCTCAAACGCTTTTGATCTTAGTTTTGTCACGTCTTTCACGTGGAGAAGGAATTTTTGATGAAACAGCAATAAGTCACATAAACGCAACTAATTTACAAAAATAATAGCTTTCCTAGGAATCCTGAGCCACATTTTGTGGGGTATCTTGGACCACCTATATTTTTACGTTTTCATACACATTCAGAACTTTAAATCCATTTTCCATATCTGTAATGTTATCTTATGCCAAATGAAGAGTTATGAAAAATATTTTGTCCATCCTATATAAGGAACCTTGCCAAAACGTTCGCGAGCCAAGTTTTTGAATCTATTCGATCGTACACAACTCTCTTTTGTATTTCACCATTTGAAATTGCTTAAAAATAACTAAATGAATCTTGTAATAACAGTTTCGGGTCAACTGATAAAGTTTGCATTTAATTTCGTAAATTTTTAAAAATTTAAAAGATTTAGAAAAATATTACCTAACGTTACCTCGAAAATGTATAAAACCATACGATTTTTTTATTTTCATATTATCTTTAATGAAACAAAGAAAAAAAGTCGTCCATCATTCCCCACTCTTCCATATTTTTTTCGAAAAAGCCAGAACCGGGGAAAATAAGCCCAAGTAACATTTAAAGTTTTATAGCAGGCTACCAGATAAAGTTTTGGTTTTATAAGCGGCTTGAGGAGTGCAATAAAACTATCAGTGTTACTAGGGAAGTGTTTTTAAACAAATGATTGGTGTTGTCAGAAAATATGTCAGAAAATTTTAATACTAATCCATTTGTAAATTTCATTTATTCTTTTTTAAAGAAGTTTTACGTTCAAAAACGAAATTTGTTTAGCAAGTTTTTAGAACCTCCTGGTTGAATGAAGTTGTGTTTTCATTAATTTGAAAGCCAATGATATGATTGAAAAATTGCTAACGGATTTTTGGGTTATACATTATTGAATCAAATACCCGGATTTTGCAGGTATTCATTAAAAAAAATAACCAAGACTTACCCAGCCCGATTAAGTACAGGTATCTTGTAAACAGTTAAACTTTAGTTTTTTTTTTTTTATTAAGGAGTGTATTCGAAAAAATGGAACACTTTGTTTCATCAATAACTTTTGAATGCCTGAATGAAAATTGATAAAATCTAATGTTTACATATGCACGTTTTTGTGTAGTCTTGTGGTTTTCGAGATTCGATAAACAACTTTATCGACTTTACTTTTTGGGCGTCAAGGCATTGTCTATAATGTTTACTAAGAAACATATTTTTTCCATCGTTTATTACGACTTTTGTTTCCTGAAGCTTTACCCTCAAAATTGCTCAATTATTTTTAATTTGCTCGAAGCTATGACCAATTTGCCGTTCGGCACAAGATCAACATAGATATTGGCCTTTTCATCACACCAACACAGTTTTCACGTACCTAATGGCACGATTACAGATAAGAAAATCAACTTGGTTAGACTCATTGAGGTGCTTACAGAGAAAACAATCGTATTTGGAGGAAGTCTTTTTTGAACATTACGCCATTAATCGTGGAAATCGTAAACACTGACTGATTAGCAGCTTCCACAGATCGTCAGCTATCTTAAGTATTAGTCGTCTTTTTTTCAATTTTATCTCCTTTTTTTATCTCCGAAACTTGAAACTTGTCAATGAAAAGTTTTTGGCTGGAAATCTGCCAGATGCTCACTAAAGCGTTGCGTTCCAAAATATACCGCGAAAAAATTCACTAATTTTATGATACAAATTTCGATTCGGAAAAAAGTCAGTCTGATGAGTCCTATGATGTCGGTTCGTAAAAAAAACAATCAGAAACAAAACCATTCTTGAGAAGGCATTACAAACATTCACCGTCAACAAGTCAGCTTCAAATCTAGTCAAATCTTCTTAAAACGCTTACGGGCTCCCCGACATTCCGTCCCAACTTTTAGCTTCCCAAAAGTGGAGGGAGTCGGAACAAAGTTAGGGAAAATTTACATTCCAAACTATTCCACAGTTAACAACGTCACTCTTTTCGGTTTTCCCATGTGCGGTACCATTTGTTGCCAAGCTTCCAGGACAGAAAAACAGCATTCCGGAACTTTGCAGGAACATGAGCCCTGGCATTCCCAGCAAACATTCTCGGTCGTTCCGGAATTATTCGAAAAGCAAGCCCTACCGAAACGCAACTTTGTAAGACTTAGCTTAAGGTTTGTCAAAGTCAATTGTGCTGAAAAGGCAATTTTACTTTCGATTCGTGCACTTGAGGGAGTTTCAGGCACTTGCCAGGTCGAAAGAAAGAAAATTGTTCCAAGTTAGTTAGGATGATTGTTTATGAAATAAGTTTTTGATTTTTTTTCTTTTTTAAGAAAGTTTGTATATTTTTCTCACTTTTTTTTTGCTTTAACTTTTAACCTTGCTAAACTTTTGACTAGAAAATTAACTATGGTAGACAAATCAAAATGTAAATTGAAAAACAAATCTTTGAGACCTGCCTTGACAATTGATGATTCTGGAGTGCTACAAATGATAAACGCCCAAGAAACCGTGGATTAGCACAACAGCAAATGCTAAATAATGCCAAAAACTCGAAAAAGTCTATCTTTGTCAAACAGAAATGCCAAAACAGCACAATTTTAATTGGAATTTACGGCCTGGTGACTTGACCGTCTGACTACCAACCGAAAGATAGCAAACGTTCGATTTCCTGGGAAAAAAGCCTCTTATTTTCGACAGCCGGACAAATATCAGAACGTCAGCGACGAACGATGATAATCCTTTCTTTTATCCTCTCCCGTAGCTTCCCTGAAGTTCAACTTGCTTCTCGGTCCAAGCACTTTTACCTCCGATAAGAGCCAACCGGTCACAGGTCATTTCAATGAAGACTTCTAGACTGATAGAAGAAGCAGAAAGCAAGGGTTAAACTGTGTTTTGCTTTAATAAAATCCGGGAAATTAATGGAAGGACCCGCTGCGCGTCCCTAAAACGTTTCAAATGTTTGAATTAAATACAGTCGTTAAGGAATTTTATATTTGTCTTCCTGCACCTTAACAAGGATCACCATTTGACGATAGAGATGTTTTTAGCTTAAAGCAAGGATTTCGTTTCTCTGCCGGGTCAGGAACCAAAAAAAAAATTGCAAACGTCATTCCCTCGGATTAATCGTAACCGTACAGTACCTCTGTCAAACTTGGGATAAGTGAACGAAATCGGAGAAAATGCGATTATTCCGGTTCGCTAGTTTGGGGCAGAATGATTCAGCTAAAGTTTTTCAAAAAGTTACTAATTAAAGTGGGGAGTTTTCCCGGGGATTTTTTTATTCCGTCAACGGTAAACATCTCAATCGAAAGTTTAACAATCAACTGAGGTAAGCTAGAAACGGTGCAAAATTTTAGTTAAGTTCTGATAGAGGAAAGAAATTTGTTTGGTTTAACTTCAGTTCCAGTGATGTAAAAAATGGTTTCAGGATCGATACACTTTAAAAAATCAAAGCTAAAAGATCGATTTCTGCAAAATCGACCTACAGTGAGCGAAATAAGAATAGCACCACTATGTGTTTTGCTTGTTAAAATATGAATGATTGAAAATTACGAAAATTTTCTTCCACTGTTTGTTCTGAATTGCTTAACGGATAAATCAAGCATAAGTTTACTTTTTTTGGACGCAGCAATTGGCGTTGAGGACCAAAAATGTGAAAATGGGGTGCGAAATAAGAATAGCACCACTTGAGTTTTTAAACAAAAACAAGATTATTTTTCAAAATTTACTGTGTAAAAGTGAAAAATAATACTTCTACGATTTATTTGAATAGATAACTGCATTTTAGGTAGTTTTCTAGAATTCCAAAGGTTTTCAAAGGTTTTAAAAGAGGGTTTTAAGAGATGCTCCTTTAGCGTTAAGGAATTTGATGTTTGAGCAGTAATTCTTTACCAAACTGTCTTCATAAAAATGACGTGAAATGATGAAACAAACATTCGGGATTAATTTTGACTCAGGAAAAAATAGCTTAGAAATCAAAAACTTTGATTTTGTTCAGAAAACCACACTTTTTCCAGTTTCAAGTCGTAGATGGCAGCACTATCTTGCAGTTAAAACCAAATTTAATCTCAATATTGATTTTCCGGGTTTATTTAGGCCCATATTCATTATTTTGAGGTATTTTCCCACCATAGTTTTGTGGAAGTTCACGCTGCAGAAAGCTTTTCCGGATTTGCAAAAGAATCACCAGCACAAAAATGTACAACCGCCAAAATTCCTGCACATCTCAACTTCCGATTTAATTGCAAATCATGCCAATAATATTGCTAGCCGTCTGGTTCATCAAGCTCCATCGCAAAGTATAACTTCATTCTGGTGATCGGTCCAAAAAAATCAATTTTAGTGACCTTGATGAAATTCTATTTTTTTTTTTTGATTTAGTGATCTTAGAGTTTCCAGAGCGTTCACACGGTACATGTATTTATTTCTTGACCAAAATCATCCAGCACTACCTAATTAATCATGGATATCCGAAAATGAGCATGAATTTGGTTAAATGGCACGATAGTGCTGCCATCTATGACTTAAAACTAGAGAAATAGTGTTTGACTATTAAAAAACATTAGTATTTTTGAATTCCAATCTGCTTTTTGGATTCAAACTCAGCCTCAAATCTATGTTTCATTATATTGCATCATACCTATGAATGTTACTGAAAAAATCAAGCAGTTTGATAAAGTTTTATAGCTCAAATATCGAATTCCTTAACGCTAGAGGAGCATCTTTCAAAACCCCTTTTAGCACCTTTGAAAACCTTTGGAATTCTAGAAAACTACCTAAAATGCAGTTATCTATTCAAATAATTCGTTGAAGCATTATTATTCCCTTTTACACAGTAAATTTTTAAAAATAATCTTGTTTTTCTTGAAAAACTCAAGTGATCCTATTCTTATTTCGCTCCCCTTTTTCACATTTTTGGTCCTCATCGAAAATGGCTACGTCCAAAAAAAAAATAAACTTATGCTTGATTTATCCGTTAAGCAATTCAGAACAAACTTTGGAAGAAAATTTTCGTAATTTTCAATCATTCGTATTTTAACAAGAAAAACACATAGTGGTGTATTAAATTTTAATTGAAGAGTGGTGTGCCCTTGAATTCAAATTGTAAGCGCGTAAGAAAGGAATAAATCTAAATATTGTTACTGGGATTATTAAAACAATTAATCCATTTCATGTCAGTTCACTTGAAAAAATGATAATTATGAAAAAGCTGATCAACTATCATTTGGAAGTCCAAAGTTCAATTCCTTAAGCATCCAAAATGTTCAAATTTTATTTTATGGAGAGGCAATATTGAAATAATAATTTGAAGAATGTAATTATTCAAATGTAGATTTAAATTAAACGCTTTATTTTCTAGCTTTTTTTTATTGTGCTCTCATTCAAAAGCTGAACAGCCTTCTATCGAACTTCAACTATGACACTTAAAAGTTTCGATAAGAACTAAATTCTTGACCTGAGTAAAATGTCATAGATGCTTGAGACGTTGATAAAGTCGCGAATGCCATAATGACGGTAGAACGACTATAATAAAAAATAAATAAAAAAGATGCTTGATTCAAGGCAGAGTAAGCTTTCAAGTGTCATTTCTATGGAACTTTCGATAACTTGAGCATTCTGTAAAAGTTCAGGTTTTCCTAAAGATTACAGAAGAATATTAAGTAAGCACTCCACAAATATTTTCGCTTGTAGAGGGGCAATTTATTTAAAAAAAAAACCTGGCAAAACCAGACAATTGGTTAAAAAATTTCATTCCAGAACCGGGTAATGTCAGGGCAACTCTATTTATTCAGGTAAAAAAACAATGCATTTCAAGAAGACTTTTGTGGTAGACTCAACCTTGCCCGATTCATCCACTTCAAAATTTTTGATCCGTGCTAGAATAAATGTAAAGTTTGTAATAAAAATGCTTCTTAAAAACATCTACTCGCTTATTTTTCAGACCTTTTTTTTAATCTTCTTTCTTCCATGACAATCACAGTTATTAATCTTCATAGATATTATTGACAAAAATTATACCTAAAATTTTGTTCATAAAGTTTTGCCACTTTAAAATTGAGTGAAATTTTTCCATGTTTTGAGAAATTTATTTTATTTTCAAGAAGTTTGCTCCTTCAAACAGATGTTCAGCTTTCATCATTAATATGTACTTCAATTCCAAATAATGATGAAATTTAATTAAAAAGAAAGTGTTATGATTCAATATGATTTGAACAAACTCATCTTTAATTGGCAGGGGTAGCAAAGTACACCGGATCAGCTAGTAATCATTAATTTAAAATATTTCAGCCATTCTTAAAACGTCAAACGTTGAAGAGTTCATCATAAAATTGATGATCGTCACTGAGAAATTATGCTGTCGTTTGAAAATAAATGCCAAGCAAAGTATGATGATTATTTTCCATAAAAAAACAGTTTATCGAATGTGTTTAAATTTTTTTTATTTCCTAATCATCACAGATGTTCAAATATTTTCTCATGATTTTCAATCCAATTTTGTATTCACAGTTTTGATGAAACATCAAAACATGAGTCTTTGATTTATTTTATACTTTGTTAGTTATACATTTTAACCCTCCAAAGCTGTTCGAAAAATATTCGTTTCGAGGTCATTTTATCTGTGGGTTGTTGTCGTTCTCTTGTCCGCAAATCTTGACTTATTTGAATGATGTTTGATTCATTGTATTGTTATGCGGTATTTCCAACTACATGTTTTAATTTAAAGGTGTTCGATGAAAAAATTTATATTCCGGATTTTCCGGTTGAAAAAATTTTATATTAAAGAAAATACATCCATGGCTTGCTTCGTTGATTCTCATATCTCAATAAACCGATTTTCTAAACACAAATTGAAGTTTTTCTCCTTAATTCAATACATAAGAGCAAGTTCACTGGTGTTGGGAAAAAGTGGTAGAAATTTTGACACTTACGGCATATTTTGAAAATTTTGCCATGCAAAAAAATGTTCAAGATCGCCTTCTAGTTTTCTTACAACACGTGTTGTATTTTCGCATGCTGTGATGCAAAAATAGCAATATTTCTATCACATACGGCTGAAATAGAAACAGTGTTTTAAAAAAATACAACCCCCCAAGATCTTGAAAACATGTTTGCAAGGTAAAATTTTCAAAATGTCAAAATTTCAACCACTTTTTCCCAACACCAGTGAACTTGCTCTAAAACATCTCATTTCTTCAGTATATTGGAATGATGAATAAGGTGCTTTGATTTTACGCTTTGGATCATATTGACCTGAACAGCTTTGGAAGAAATGTGTTTCCCCTTTCCATTTTAGAACTCGACAATATAAACAAGTACTGAATTTAGCAGTTGTTTTAAATTTTTTGAACTTCAAATAAGCTTTCATATGCTCGAGTCGTTTGGGATTATTTTTTCTTATATCGACACTTTTATCTCGACACCAGCAATTAGCTTTAAATCATGAAAAAGTTTCAATTTCTGATTATGTAACATAAATGATAAGAACGCAATCTTTCTCCAAACTTTTTTGTTTTAAGTCGAATAAACAAATCGAAAAAAAATCAAACAAAGGTGTAAATCAGTTTTCATGATCACAAAAAAATGATTTACACCACTATTTTCAATTTTCGTGCTCGTGATTTTACTAAAAAAAATATATATATTAATAATATATTTTCATGCCAAACAATTACCATTGCTGTTCCAGAGCCTTTTCTTTGACGAATATTATCTAGATTTTGCTTTCTTAAAGTTTGAAAAATGTAAAAACAAATTATTGTAGTGGAATATTATTTGAGAATCTTATTCGAGTTATGAATATAACAAGTTTTCCAGAACTTCAAATTATATACAGATCGATTGGGAAACAGAAAGATACAGCAATGTTAAGCCAACAGGGTCAAATTGACACTCTACACAGCAAAAAATTTCTAAAAGTATACGCTATCTAAAATACGAGTGATCTACTTTTTGACCAGCGTAATTCAAAACTGATGTAATTTTACACTCTTTTTGATCTATTTTTGAATCGTTTGTATAAACTTAATTTTGTATGATGTATGTTTACACGCCCTGGTCTAAAAAATATATCGCAATATAAAATTACATCGAAAACAATGTAAAACACGACAGATCCATTGTTTTCCTTTTTTTTTCGCGGCATAAATTGTTCTGTTTTTATCCGAGATGGTGGTTTATTGTGCGAAAAGAAAAAAATTCGCTTCCGCAGTTAATTTAGTATTAAAATCGAACCAAATTCTTTCAGAATTGAATTAAAAAATGGTAGATTATAGTTAAAGACAAAATTTAAAAAAAATGGAACTTCAAATTCTCTTTCGATTGCAAGAATTGCTGTTTTATAAATGGATCAAAAGCCGAATCAATGTTGAATGTTTCTAATGTTTAGGGGATTCCGATTACTATGCTGTTCCGGAAGGATTCAAGAATGCTGCCTGATGACGCTGATCGGCAAAACATCGCCGTGCTGGGGATCATCGGACACAACCACAATTCCAGCTGCCAGTGATGATGTGCATTTTTTGAGTTTGCAGTGTATCGGCAATATATGTTAAATAAAATGACACATGTGGCGTATTTATTCATAAACAACTCCCAAAATCTGATTATTTAAAAAAGATTTGTAATATTAATGCTAATATGTTTTGAAATTTACATCATTGTGTATTTTTACACGACGGTTTATGTCATCCGTTTTCGTGCATTGTTTTCGATCTAAATTTATACGCTTCAAAAATTACATTGTTGAGAAAAATACACCGTGGTAGAATTTTATACCAAAATCGATGTTCCGTTTTCGTGCATCGTTTTCGATCTAAATTTACACGATTTTTTCTTGCTGTGTAACGGTCAACAAGAAGAAAATAATGATGCATGTTGACGCGACTGGCCTCACTGCAATAGTTTTAGATCGATATGACTGTTTTAGGTTAGCGTGTAAGAGAAAAAATGTCAAACGCTTTCAGTCGCGTTTCACGTGTTTATTTCTCGCCGAAAAGTTCTCGCAGTTCAAAAGTGTTTGAACCTATTTAGAGTTAATATTTTTCTTGTAAACGATTTGTCTATCCGAGATCTTTACGAGTGAGTAGATAACATTGATTTTTATCCCACGTATAACTATATTCTACTTTTCGCATCAGGTCAGAAAAATTAGTTCGTCCGCTAGGTTGGTGTTCGATCCAAAAATTATAAAAGGATCATGAATGTAGGTACACAATACCATTTTTAATAACTTTTTGGCTAATCAAATTTGATATAAATCGCAGTTTTGAGGTGTACTTTTCAGTCTGCTGAAAAAAGCCTTTTTTCCGATCTAGCCAACAACCTCAACAATTTATAATGGTGTCATCGGAGCCTGATCTCAATGTGTCAGCTAAGGCAAATCCGAAAATAAGCGCAGGATTCGATTGCGTATTATTGCCAAACAACGCAGATCCCAACATGGTGGCATGCGACAGTTCTCAAAAGTGGTTCCACTATATGTGCGCTGGATTCACGACCGTCAGCGAACAAATTGACTGGTTTTGCGTGGCTTGCGATGGATGATACAGCTTCGGAAGGCGACCGCTTTACAGCTGCCAGAACACAAACTGCCATCGAAAGTACCGCTGCCAAAATGCGGGAAGTTTCCGAATGCGAAATCCAACGCCAGCAGTTCCGAAAACAA
This sequence comes from Uranotaenia lowii, assembly GCF_029784155.1. Taxonomy (NCBI): domain Eukaryota; kingdom Metazoa; phylum Arthropoda; class Insecta; order Diptera; family Culicidae; genus Uranotaenia; species Uranotaenia lowii. The sequence continues at coordinate 231,152,371 of NC_073693.1, read as the reverse complement.
CTACAGTTAGAGAGGGAAAGGAAGGAGATGCAGCTGCAGCTGGAAAGAGAAATGCTGCAGATGCGGAGAGAAGAGGAAGAAGAATTCCAGAGAAAGCGGTGTCAACCCTACCAAGAGTTTAGCCGTGTCCCTAATCAAGGCCCAGGTAGTGATCTGGCCCGAACGCAACAGACGGCACATGTGGAAAACGGACGAAACCAAACTCCGTCCTCAACTCCCAACTCAGTCGAGTATCCGGACCACCACAATACCTCACAGTTGTTCAGGACCAGCAGCCAAGGTACATTGCCGATTAGAAATCCCTCTCAAGAGCAACAAGTAAAAGAAGATGCAGCAGTTGAAACCCGTAATCAACAGGAGCAGTACCGAAAACGTTCCGCTCTTTGCCGGAATACTCAACAAGGCAGGATAGAATACGGCCATTCCGGTGTCCAACCACTCCGGCTTACCGGTCGCACAGGAGCGCAAATTGCCGCTAGAAAGGTTCTATTCGCAAAATTGCCAGTTTTCAAAGGGAAGCCGGAAGAATGGCCGTTTTTCTTCAGCAGTTATACTAACGGGAACGCTGCGTGCAATTTTTAAAACTTGGAAAATCTGGGACGATTGATAGAGGCAACCAAAGACGAGGCAAGAAAGCTGGTAGGATCCAGGTTGGTTCTGCCGAAACTAGTACCGATCGTGATCGAAGAGCTGCGTCAACATCATGGTCGGCCGGAACAACTACTGCGCGAAAGCGAAAAATATGACTGCCCCCGTTTTGGTAAACCGAAGTCATTTAACGAGTATGGCACCGTAGTGAAACACCTGGGCGACCACCTGTTAGCCGTCGGTCTCGTGTACCATCTGACGAATCCGTTCCTTATCCCTGAGTTGGTCAACAAATTGACCTATGCCACGCAAACGGAATGGATGCGGTTCAGCTGAGGAAGAGAGCCTTCTTCGACCCCACTTTCGGAGTTCATTTCAATGGTGGTCACCGAAGTTAATGAGGCAGCTCCTATGTCACCGTTAGCCGAAACATCCGTTTCATCGTTTCGAAGCAACCAGGACCCAAGGAGAAGAAGCCGAAGGCGCACCAAGGTTTTTTTTAAATACGCACATTGGGACAGAGCAAGCTTCGAGCAAACCGAATCAGTGAAATTTCGACCCCTCATCCCGCAAACCGTGCCGTGAATGCAATCGTTTAGACCATCGTCTTCGCTACTGTGACGATTTCCGAAAACTGAATTTCCAAGAAAAGATGAAGATCGTCGAAAAATGGAGGCTATGTAAGATGTGCCTAAATGAACACGGCGATAGTCGTTGCCGATTCAAGGGGCATTGCGACGTCAGAAGCTGCAAGGAGCGGCATAACAGTCAACTTCACCCACCCACATTTACACCAACGATTTCTGTGAGCTGCCATGTTCATCAAACTGCAAGCAACTACCCGATCATTTATCGTGTGGTACGGTTCCCATCAGAATTTATAACGGGAAGCGCTCTCTTGGTGTAGTAGCCTTTTTGGACGAAGGTTCCTCCTATTCTCTCATGGACAGCAGCGTCGCAGAAGAACTGAAGCTAAGAGGACCAAGAAAGCCCATTTTGGTCTGATGGATATCAGGAATCAGTCGACGGGAAAAAGAATCCCAGTGCATCGATTTATCGATTTCGTCTAGGAACGCGAAAGATAGACATCTTTTACGCAACGTGCATACCGTCAAACGGCTCCAATTACCCGAACAAAAAATACAATTTTCCGAGAAAGCAACCCGGTTCGAACATCTCTACGATTTGCCGATCAAAGATTTCCCTAGATTCTCATCGGCCTGAAACACCTCCATGTGTACGCACCACTCGAATCTCACATTGGTCAACCTGGCGAACCATTCGGGGGTTAAAACCAAGCTCAGCTGGACAGTCTATGGACCACAAGAAGGCGCAGAAATACCCGTGCAGTGGGCTTTGCTGGCATACACATCACAACAAACTTAGCCGATGTGGAACTTCACGAATTGCTGCGGAACCATTACTCGTTGGAAGAGTCCGGCGTTTCCGTAACTATGCTTCCGGAATCCGGAGACGATCGAAGAACTCAAGAGCTCTTGGCCAAAACAACGGTTCGAGTCGGAGATCGCTTTCAGACTAGCTTGTTATGGAGAAGAGAACAGCCACAACTGCCGATGGCGATGCGAAGACTCAAAGGAGTGGAGCAAAAACTAGACAAGAATCCAGATATGCGAAGCAACGTAGAAAAGCTGTAGGGGGATTGAACTCGTTGGAATTTCAATCCCCCTACAGCAACCCACATGGGTGAGATCTTCGTCCTTCTCATTAATGGAGTAGCTCTTGCTTATGCAAATGGAGCGCGTTCTCACAGTCTCGCTGATTAGAACACGTTACACATTATTTATTTTTTATTTACATACACCCATAGAAGAGGTTGCAAAAATCCAATGCCTATTTAGCAAATCTCTGTGCCGATAATGCGCTGAAATGTGCACTGTGCCGAAGACGGTATGTTTGAAAAACCGTAACTGGCATAAGGACTCGGCTCCCAACCAAAATGATGACCACTACATTCAAGCGAAACAAGAAAAACACTTTATGGGATTTCCTTCCTATTGGATAATTCATCCCAGAAACAAGAAAATAAAAATTAAAACCACAGCGCTGTAGTAAGAATCGAACTCAAATCACCAATTTTATCGTCTTGCCAGTCCGGCATTCTAACCAGTGTACTATTCGAACTTCATGCAGAACGAGGTATATCTGTCATAGGCTTTATGTTACCGATCAATACAAAAAAAAACGTACAACGGCGGCTTCCCGGCGTTTGGCCTCCTTTCAATGCATTCCTTTGTCTTAAGATGGAAACGGGAAAGGGAACGGGAGTGAAGGAACGGGAAACCCATTGAATGAGAACTGTGCTTTGCTTACTGCCTGCTATTACATACACACGCTACATATACACAGCTGCTAAAGCCGGGCAGCTTGGCCGGTGTTGTTTGCCGGTGAATTGAAGGAATGTTTTTATTGTTGCTTTTGCTACATACACACGCACAGCTTAGCCGTGTTTGCCGGTGGATTGAATTAGAAGGATGTTTTTGTTGTTGCTTTTGCTACATTCACACGCACAGTGCTCGGTTCGGTGGCTGCCTGGTGTTGGCCGGTATTTATTTCCATCCTTCTTCGGCTTGTGATGCGATGGGGAGGGACGTAAAAACGTTTTTATTTTGTTTCATTCAGACATACGCAATTCGGTTGCGCTGGGAGATTAATGCCGGTGGGCGCAAATCAAATCAGTGCCCGTCGTGTTATCTTCTTATACCAATGATGCTATGAAATTGACTACACGCCATTGGCACAGAGGCTGAATTTTGGGTGTAGTATACTGTCTCCGGACATAACTTGACGAACATAATTCCTATAATTCACTCGGTCCATGGCAACCGTTCTCCAATTTCTTGGGCACCCCACGTTCGCCAGATCACGCTCCACTTGGTCTAACCCCCTCGCTCGTTGCGCCCCCGCTCGTCTTGTTCCTACCGGATTCGTAGCGAACACCTGTTTTGCAGGACAGTCGTCCGGCATTCTCGCAACATGTCCCGCCCAGCGTATCCGGCCAGCCTTCACCATTTTCTGGATACTGGGTTCGCCGTAGAGTCGCGCGAGCTCGTGGTTCATCCTTCGCCTCCACACTCCGTTCTCTTTTACGCCGCCAAAGATGGTTTTTAACACTCATCGCTCGAATACTCCGAGTGTACGCAGGTCCTCCTCGAGCAATATCCATGTCTCGTGCCCGTAGAGAACAACCGGTCTAATGAGCGTCATATACAGGTTACACTTCGTGCGAGGGCTAAGTCTCCTCGACCGCAGTTGCTTGTGGAGTCCATAGTAGGCACGACTTCCGCTGATAATTCGCCTCCGGATCTCACGGCTGGTGTCATTGTCTGCGGTCACCAGTGAGCCGAGATAGACAAAGTCTTTGACTATCTCCAGCTCGTCGCCGTCGATCAAGACCTTGTTACTACTGGACAAGCGGGTGCGGTCGGTCTTGGATCCGCCGGCCAGCATGTACTTCGTCTTGGACGTATTCATCATCCCCAATCCTTCCTGCTTCGCGTATCAGTTTGCGGTAGATGTCTTCCACCGCCGCAGATGATCTGCCGATTATATCAATGTCATCGGCAAAGCAGATAAGTTGACTGGATCTGATGAAAATCGTGCCCCGCATTTCGCCCACCGCTCGTCGAATAACACCCTAGCGCCACGTTGAACATCATGCAGGATAGATCATCACCTTGTCGAAGCCCCCTGCGCGATTCGAATGAACTCGACAATTCACTCGAAATCCGCACACAGCACTGCGTTCCATCCATCGTCGCCTTGATCAGTCTGATCAGCTTCCCGGAAAAGCCGTTCTCGTCCATGATTTTACATAGCTCGTTACGGTCGATCGTGTCGTATGCGGCTTTGAAGTCGATGAATAGATGGTGCGTAGGAACTTGGTGTTCGCGGCATTTTGGAGGATTTGCCGTGATGTGAATACCTGGTCCGTCGTAGACCGTCCCTCCATGAAGCCGGCCCGATGACTTCCCACGAATCTGTTTGCTTGTGGCGTTAGGCGATGGAGTAGGATTCGAGACAACACTTTGTAGGTGGCATTGAGGACAGTGATTGCTCGGTAGTTCTCACAATCCAATTTGTCACCCTTCTTGTAGATGGGGCATATTATTCCCTCCTTCCACTCCTCCGGTAGCTGTTCTATGTCCCAGATCCGGATTATCATCCGGTGTAGGCAATCGGCCAACCGGTCCGGGCCCATTTTGATGAGTTCCGCTGTCGGTGATTTTCCACATTTCGACGGGTGCCTCTTGGCACTACTGCCGCCCGCGCGGCATTCTCTTCGTCCATCACCCTCCTACACTCCTCGTCGAACCAGTCGTTCCGTCGAGATAGCTCCACATAACCGATGACGTTCTCCGCAGCACTGTTGATGGCTGTTTTGATGGTATCCCAACAGTCCTCGAGAGGGGCTTCGTCAAGCTCGCCCTCTGCCAGCAGCGCTGCTTCGACCGATTGCGCGTAGTCTGCCGCGACCTCAGGTTGCTTCAGTCATGCGAAATTTAACCGAGGCGGGCGCCGGTTTCGTGTGTTGTTCACTACGGAGAGTTTTTGGCGCATCTCACTAGATAGTGGTCTGACTCGATGTTGGCGCCTCGACAGGATCTGACGTCGATGATGTCCGAGAAGTGCCGGCTGTCAATCAAAACGTGGTCGATCTGTGATTGTGTTTAGTACGGTGATCTCCAGGTGTACTTGTGTGGGAGGCGGTGCTGAAAAAAGATACTACGTACGGCTATTCGTTTTTAGGCGGCGAAATCAATAAGTCTGAGGCCGTTTTCGTTGGTCAGCTGGTGCGCACTGAATCTTCCAATTGTCGGTTTAAATTCCTCCTCTTGGCAGACCTGAGCATTAAAATCCCCGATGACGATCTTGATATCATGTTTTGAGCAACGATCGTATTCACGCTCCAGCTGCGCGTAAAATTCGTCTTTGTCGGCACCGGTACTTCCGAGGTGAGGGCTGTGCACGTTGATGATGCTGATGTTGAAGAACCGGCCTTTGATTCTCAACCGGCACCTTCGTGAGTTAATCGGCCACCACCCGATCACGCGCTTTTGCATCTTTCCCATCACTATAAAAGCTGTTCCAAGCTCGTGTGTGTTGCCGCAGCTCTGGTAGATGACACGACCATCTGGGTACGTTCGTACCGTGGAGCCCTTCCAGCATACCTCCTGCAGCGCTACCATGTCGAATTTGCGGCTCTTCAATTCGTTGGAGAGCACGTGGGTACTGCCCACAAAATTTAGAGATCGGCAGTTCCATGTTCCAAGTTTCCAATCGCTAGTCCCTTTTCGTCGCGTGGGTCTTTGCTGATTTCCATCCGAAATTTGTTGTTCGTTGTTCGTTGCTAATGTTTTTTGTAGTCACGGGCTCGCAAGGCCCGCAGCTATCCCCACTATCTCGCAGGAGGACCGTCGTGATGTTGCTGTTTTGGGTCCCGAACACCACCAGGACGCTGTTGCACTCCGCACGCCGCCCCTGACATGGAGAACAGATGCGTACGAAGCCCCCTAACTCAGTCTGCATGTAACCAAAGCATCCACCGGGGTTGGATACCCGATCTCCGCTAAGGTTACTCGCACCCCAGCTAGCACCACAGGGAGGTAGAGAATCGGAGTTGCAGACAAGAGGTGATATGACCACTACCTGAGGGTTGGGTGTATGGGGTCTCGAGTTGTCTACCGTTCACTAGCCAACAACACGTTACACATAATTAATTTGAAACACACGTTGATTATTATTCGTCTACCTATTGAATGTTATTTTATATTTGGTAAATTGATAATATATTTAATCTTCTGACGAATCCTGATCCCTGATATTGACGTTATTATTGCGGAAATGTAACATACATTTATTTATAATTATCAGATTCTAGGCTTCAGCCTTTAATCCTAACTAGTTACATCATATCTCTTCTTCTAATATATAAAGATGAGTTGGGCTATATATGTTTGTATATATATATGCACCTTATACAAATCCACACCGCTTAACCGATCAGCTTGAAATTTGGTACAGTGATGTAAACGGACATGAGAAAGGTCGAGGTAATAGTTTTGAGCCCCTCCCACCTCAGAAAAGGGACCCTCCCATACAACTTACGTTTTTATTCCCACGAACCAAAAGTCATGGCACCCATTTGTCAACTAATTTTCGTTTCCTTTGGCGGGATTGTTTTCACCATCACCATGGGCCAGGTATTAGAAACGACCATCCAAAGTTCACGTGTACTCGAAAGCACATCAAAGCTTGCTGAGCATAAAAAACTTGAAAGGAAAAATTTTGGCGGGTGTTTTTTTCTTCTACTGTTCAAAGCACGTGGTACCGTTGCGAGGCATTTGATTGCAATAATGAGCTTTCGTTTAGGATAAAAAAACTACTCGCATATTAGAAATATATTGAGAAGAACAGTGGTTGAGAATCTACTAGAATATGCAATGTGTAAAGTATGGATACATTAATTCATGTTCATTATGAATTGACTTCTTCACTTCAATAACTATTTGGACTGAAAACTAATGTTCCAGCTTTTAGGAACCACCCATTTTCATATTTTAGGAACTCCTCATAGGGAAACAATTAATAAAACTGAGGGTTGTGGGTTCAAGGCTGCGATCTCAACACTTTGATTGCCGTGTAGGAATTTAATTTACAATAGGAATTAGACAATTAAACGTTCATTTTATGGAAAAAATTAAAACCAAATCCAACGCACGAGACTTTTAGTAATTTAATCTGAAGTTTTTAGTTTCGTGCAATTCAATTTCATTTTTAAATTTTCAAATTTTAAAGTTATTATTGATCATCGATGTGCTCAATTCTAACATCCAATTATAAGAAAACTTAAAAAGCACATCGTAAACATGCAGAGGTTTCAGCGGATATCTATTTAGAAATTTCTAAGTACAAAATAAAACTTAAATAGGTATTCCATTCTACGAGAAGATCTTGAAAAGATGTCGTTAACATTTATTTACAAGCCTAATACATGGGATTTTCACTAGAAAACCCATGGAAAAGATAAAAATAAGTTTTCATTTGATAAAAAAAGGTAACTCCAAGCTTCCTGAGAAATGGTGGGTGTAAAATGAGGTTGCCAGAATTGCCGTATCGGGACCGGACAAATCGAGCCAGCATTGGAATTCAAAATGTTCAAACCGATATCCTAGCAATATCTTGGCAAACTTGGTCAAAAACGCGGAATTATTCAGTACAAATAACGAAAATCATACTTGCAATATTTTTTTCAACAAACCACATCAGTAGATTGTAAATTGTATATCAAGCTTCCAAACACGGGTCATGATTATTTCTAAAAATTGCCATTTAAAACTTCTTTTTAAACGTAAAAATGAAAAATTATAATAATTATAAAATCTCAGTTTATGTTACGTTTTTAAATTGTTATGAATAAATTCGGGCAAAATCCGGGCTTTTTGCAACAACACCCGGGAAAACGGGCCAGACCGGACTTACCTCAAATTTTGATTCAAATGTCCTAGCAAATCCGGATAAATCCGGGCAACCTGGCAACCTTTTCTTGATAGAATGGATAAGCATTCAAGGGAAATTATTTCAAATTTCTATAAGCAAACCTTAAAAACTATTAGTTATTCAACAATATGAAAACGATAAACTCCGCTCATAATCCCAATTAAAACTTGAAGAAGACTAACAAAACTTACAAAGCTCACATGGCCAAACATGGTCCAATTTGTTATAATGATGAACAAAAAGCTTTCAAAATTTCAAAAAGTCAAATGACTCATTACGATTTATATTTTATGTGAACCCGAGCAAGGCCGGGTAAAATCAGCTAGTCTATGATAAATAAAAAAAACATCTTAACAGATAAGGACCGCGAAGAAACCTAAGGCTAGAAAGACCAAAATTCAGCATTTTATATCTCAAAAACCAATGGACCTTGTCTTACAAAATAAGTATTTTTAGAGTTGTTGTGTTAAATTTAATTGAAAAAAAATGTATTCAGATCATTGGAGTTATGCTTCTTAGAGAAGTATAACAGCTGCAAGCGATAAAAAACGAGATATTTCGTACTTTTTCCACAATATGTTAGACTATTTTTTAAATTCCTCTCTGGACATAGTCAGTCTGATTACATCATCACGTGCGTCGAAAAGTTTTTGTATTTGATTTGGTAGCGGAAACGGTGTCACGTAGCGCAAACTACTACGTCCATCGTTTGAAGAAATTTATGATACTAAATACGGTGAAAAGTCCACTAGTCAAGTCCTTTAAAAACAGCGCATCTGTTTATTTGCTCCGAGTTTTGAGTGACTTCAGTCCTGCCAATATACACAAAGATCGGTATTCCGACATTTCTTCTTGCCACCCAAGGTTCCCAAGGTTGTCACATCAACGATATTCCCAAATTGTTGTTACCTCTGTCAACTTAAACTATTGTGAAAACATTATTTAAATTCGATAAACTTAATAATGAATGTTTTTTTGTCTCTCTCTTTTATTTCCAGGTACGTTTCAAGAAGCGAAAAGCAACACAGTCAGGTACAATAAACAAACTTGAAACCTATAGGGTTTACCACAAAACATTTCACTGAAATATTCAACAATGCTCGGCAAACTTTACACAAACATAATATAAATAAGCTCATCCAATATGGAAGCACTTCCCGAAAGCAACAGTCAGTTCAACTCTCAATCCGCCACTTCAGACAGTGCTGGTTGTTGGAAGCAGAGAATAAGTCCTTGCAGGGAAAAAATCCTTGCTTGCTCCCCTAATCCAGATGGAAAAGTTTATCCATTTTTTTCGCTCCAGGACAGTTTCGGCTTGGTACTGCCCGGATGCTCCGGTGGAGTTGATTTTACGTAATGTTATTATTTTTCCACCTGGCTCCGTGCGCCTTCGAAATCTCTCTCGGTTTGGCGGATGGCCCAGCCCGAGAAAGAGTGCACATTTCCCGCCAAACTGCACTAAAACCAGTCTCTAACTAACTTTGCTGCGAAAAGTTAAAGGGGCGGCCAACCCATCTGATTCCTGGAGCTCTGGGGCGCGGAGCAAATGTAGTAGGTATTAAATGGAAGCCAGCTAGTTGGTCACCTGTCGGTCCGAACTGTCCAAAGTGAGGAGTTATTATTCCCTGTAGGGTTTGGGAAAAAAAACTTCTTCAAAGAGTGTTAATAGATACTGGCAGCAAACTTTGCAATGTTGAGCGAGCAGAAAAAAAACGAAACACTAGTTGGTAATCATTGAGTAAGTAGGAGGTAGTTGCGAGTTGCTGCTAGAAAATGTTTTGCCAACGAGCTCTTTTTTTCGTACTCGATTTGTGTGAAGATGCAATCTTCTGCATTTATGCTGTACCGACTATTGTGTAAGCAGCTCTGATCAAACGAAAACGTGCTACCTTCTTTCATTTTTTTTTTCTTATGTGCCAGTTCTATTTTTCCAAGAAGAAGCCAAACGTAACTCTGAGCGTGCTTGGAGATCTTTGCTCAGTAAATTCTATCAAACGATTCGAGCTTTATGGCTATTCTACTAGATTTTTTTTAGATATTCCACAAGAAAGAATGTTTACTTTGAATAAATTATGAGAAATTATTTTCGATAGCTTTAAAATGAAAAACATTGTAATTATACAACACCAAAATATTTGTACATTTAGAACCGCGGAGAAATGATGAATTTTAGCATTTTGATTCTTGAAACTCGCTGGACCAAATTTTTAAATTTTTATTTGAGTTATTCTTCTTAGAGTAACACATTTGTAGTGTCTCGTATTTGGTCCGCGATATGTTAAGATAGTAAACGGCTTGAAAGATATAGTAAACACGCTTTCAGCAGTGAAGCGTTTAGTTATACTTTGGTGATAATAAAACGGATTTTTGAAGATAGGATCAAATGGACATACCAAGGCAGGGCAAAATAATCAATTTGTTTCAAGAGTGTCTTAAAGCGGGTATTTTTCGATTCTGGGTTTGGGATATCGTCCGAATAAAAAAAAACTTCTTTCGATTTTTGATTTATTCTACACGTAGGTGTGCGTGAGAACGAGCGAAATGTTTACATACAGTTGTCATTTTTTTCCATTCTGGATTTTCTTCACTCGGTTCTTTAAACCAAGATTGTCTTTTTTCGTGCCCGGATTGCACTGCCAAGCTGCCTTTACCTAATTTATTTCCAACAGGTACAAGAACATGAGTCTAAAGTGAATTCAGAAGTTTGCTTTTGAGAAAAAAAAATCTTGAAGCTCCAGTTCAACAAATCTTTAAAATGATCGCTAAGATTTTTTAAGTAATCATTTGAAACAAACAGAAGAATCAAACATGGAATTCAATTTTTTTTTCAGTTCATGCTGCCCTAAATCGTACGAAATTTGTTTGACTCTCAAAAATCTTCTGAGGATCAGAATACAGGAAATAAAAAAAATCTATGACAGTTGCATCAAATGACCTAAGCAACTCCAAATAAAGTGGTTCAAAGTATTGCCCATTTTACCATACCATATAAGAACTTTTATTTGAAAGCTCTTTGATAGTTACAAACATCAAAAGTGAAGAAAACTTATTAATTCGGCTCCCGGTACATTTATGACTTGGAATGAAATCGTACAGCGACGCTTTGGGAGTACAAATTAAAGTTCTTAGACAAATTTTCCCAGATTTATTCAATTTTGTCTGAAAATCTGGCAAAATCCGATCATATGGTTTGAAAACTATCAACTCTTGACGAAAATGTATGTATGTATGGTTCCCTCATCGGTAGCAAGGTCCAGCCTATGTCTGTGTGGCTTGGCCTTCGAATTGCTTCTAGGGCTTCCACGGCCGATGGTTCGTCGAGGGAAGGCATCCAAGCTTCAGAGACCTACGATGGTTGGCGATCCACTCCGCTTGCAATAGTCTCTTCAGATTAACCCCAGGTGCATTCCCTCTGAAATGTTTAGTGCATTTAGTTATTTATACAACTAAACACATCTTACCTGTCGGCAGCTTAAGGGATTCGAACCCAAAAGTTTTTCTTGCCGATACCGGGAATCGAACCCAGTGCGCCTGGGTTACCAGACTCGCGCCAGCCTATCCACTAGACCACATCAGCGCTTAACTATCAACTCTCGACGAAAATCAACAAAAATTCGGGCAAAATCCGAGCAAATTTGGTCAAAGTCACGTAATTATTCAATAAAATCAAGGAAAAAAAATTTAAATATATTTTTTCAACAAAACACGTTAGTAGAGTAAATATCTTATTTTAGCCCTCCAGAAAACCGTTCATGATTATTTTGAAAATATTCGCTTGAAAAAAAAAATCGCTGTGAACGCAAAAAAGTAAAATTAAAATAACTCTATTTGCGCTTTTTTTTATTAAAATTTACAAATAATGCGGAAAAATCCGGTAATCCGGACTTTATTCAACGAAAAACGGGCAACCGTACTAGTTCGGACTATTCCTAAATTTTAAATCAAATATCCGTGCAAATCTGTTGATTTTTATACAATAAACAACAAATCCGAGTCATACCGGGCAATCTGACAGCTAAACTTAGGGACAACGGACTGGTTTTTAAATGAGCATTTGAAAACGCAAAAATCAGGTGCAAAATTATGTTAAAACTATAAAATGTTCTATAAGCTGTTCGCTTTAAAAATGGTAGAAATTGATGTCAAGCATACGTCAAGACTGAAATTCGGGCGAAATTTTTAACATCACTTGTTATTTTGCATAAAACATAGTTAGTCATATTTTTATCAGATAAGTTTTAAGCTCTTCTATTTTTACTGTTGTTAGAGCTAAGATTTAATGTTGCAATTTAAAAAAGTAAAAAAAAAAATAATACGGAATTTAACCAACCTGATATAGGCATTCTAATTTGCCTTTTAGTCCAACATTTAATCATGAATCGATTTTATTGGACTTCAGATTTTCAGATGAATTAGAAAGAAAAACCATTGAAATTTTTGTTTAAAGATTCTTTATGCACGATTATTTAAATTCACTAGATTTTAACAAAACTGTTCAAAATGTTTTTTTTTTTTTGTCTTTGTGTAAAAAAAATTCTCATGCTGTGTGTCAAAAGCGGATTACCTTCAAATTGCACTGATTAAATATGATGATCTCTCAGCCATTTCGTCAATTGACTGTATGCGCATATTACCCAAAATGCGCATTTAGGAACACTTCTCCCCATCTTGCTGATCAACTGTACAATTTTTTTGATATTTTCATATGTATAATTCCGTAAATCAAGATAAATGCAAAAATAAGATGAAAATCTATGAACAAAAGTACAAAAACCCGAATCTTAAAAAAAAAACAACTGAATAAAACTTTTTCAAACGCGGTGTGTAAAAAATTTTTTGGGTCAAATTTAGAGAGCGTTTATGATTTCATATTCAATTCAAGTTTATTTAGACAATTTGTCGATTTAAAAATGTTTAATTAAGTTGTCAGAACTTTACGTTGAAAAATGACTAATTTCAGGCAAATTCGAGTTTGTTCAAAAACTTTTCGAAAATTATACGAATGATCATGGTTTAAAAAAAACTTAGAGGGAAATTAAAAGGGAACAAACTGGTTAAACTGCTCAGTATGTTCGTCTCCGAGAAAGAGAACTTTTCTATTTCAATCGATTTAATGAGTTCAGCAAGTGTTATCCTGAAGTACAATTTTTGAACTATTCTTTAAAATTAGCTTTTAATTGAAAAGCTGAGCAATTTCATTATGCATTTATAACATTTTGGAGACGATTACTTTAAACTGAATTATGCCTAAAAAAATCTCTCTGGAGCCACCAATGTTTGTTTACAAAGTTTTTATCTAAAGAACAATTTATTTACCTTTTTTTTAATAAACCTACCATAAAAATGTAAGGTTTCTTACACCCTCCTGCATACTTGAATAAGAAATTTAACTAGAACTCATTTATCTAAGATGTTTTGAAAATTCTCTGGCGCCACTATTAGTATTATTAAATGATATTCAAGTTGACACATTGAACGTTAACCAGCGACCATATATCTTAAGGGCAGCGTTTCTTATTGAATATTAGTTGAATATAATTCAAATTGTGTATTTTAATTCGGTGTTAACTTAGTGTTGCAACCGGGAGACTGAAGTGAAGGGATAAAATACGTCAATGATCACACAAACTGTACAGCCAATGAATGAATTTGTGGTCATTTCTGGCAATTTGTTTGGGAAAATGGGAAGGTTTGAGTTAAAATAAGAGAAACCAGTGCTCAAAGGGAGCGAGAATGTGTTAATTTTTGCAAATTGTTGCAATTTGTGAAGCAGTTGTGGAATTTTGATCATTACCATTCCAAATGAAAAGAATTCTCTCTCGATTTCAATCCCTTGGTTGCAACCCGTCTCGCAAAAGCCGGACATGTCCAGTTTTTTTGTGAAATGTTCCGTCGTCCCACTTTTTTCTCAAAACTTCCTGCCTTTATTCAAGAAAACTATTTCAAAGTATTCAATTAAATTCAGTTCATTCCATTTGAAAACAACTCCAATTTAAATTCAATTCCATTATAAAATCGTTCAAATGTGTTGTTTTTTGGAAATTTTCTCAAAATTGGTAGCATTTTGAAACGTTTATATAGCACGAGTCTAGCCAACTCGAATTATTCTTAGCATTCCATAAAAACTCTGGTGCAGTTAAACGTTCTTAAAGCTCTTCAATTGATGTAAATTACTTTCGATTTAAGAAATTATTTGAGTTGCATCCAGATGATTAAAGTTCCTAATTTTTCGCCGGAATCCTAAAACTACATTTTAAACTTCATCGAATTTAAGTTCAATGAAAAGGTTAAATTCTGGATAAGACAAAACACAAAAAAAAATTACCGTACAATAACCTCATGTTTAAAAAGATGAAAGATATTTGGTTTTGAATGTGTGAAGGTATAAACGAGTTTAACTCAATAAGCTATAAGCTTATAAACTAAGCTTGCCAGATTGCCCGGTTTTATCCGGGTTTGCCAGGATATTTGATGCAATATTTCGATAAAGTCCGGTCCGGCCCGGTTGCCCGGATATCGTGAAAAAAGTCCGGATATTGCCCGGATTTTTTCACAAAGATACAAAAAAAATCAAAGTTTTTGAGTAAGTTTCAGCAAAATCGATTAACGGTATGGAAATTTTCAACGGATGTTTCAAATAATTTCGCTGATTTACTTTTATAAACCTTTAAATATTTAAGTGTTCCAACAAGTTTTTGGAAGTCTGCAATTATATTAATAAAATATTATTTTCAATTTTTTTTGCATTTTTCTTTGCTTTTATGTATAATTAAACTTAAATTTTGCCCGGTTTTTGCCCGGTTTTTGGATTTGAAAAATTGAAATCCATGCCCGGATTTTGCCAGGTTTTTTTGAAAAAATGCCCGGAATTGCTAGGCCCGGATGGAAGTGGAA
Source organism: Uranotaenia lowii (assembly GCF_029784155.1). Taxonomy (NCBI): domain Eukaryota; kingdom Metazoa; phylum Arthropoda; class Insecta; order Diptera; family Culicidae; genus Uranotaenia; species Uranotaenia lowii. The sequence goes on along the minus strand of NC_073693.1, from coordinate 231,137,371 downwards.
AAAATTCTGGCAACCTTATTATAAACCCACATGGAAGATAATCGAAAAATTGCTGTTAAAATTTATCCAGACAAATCGGCTCCTCTCTTAACAATTGCTTTCAACTATAACATTTTAACTTCAGAGGCTGAAGTGTACAAATATGGAAATTTGTTTGAGCATTTAAGTTCTTAAAACGATTTTTAAATATTCAATTTTATAACTTGATCTGAACAACTTTCGCTGAAGGTATACAGTACAGTTCATAATTCATTGGAAATTTGTTATATGATTTTAATCACCGTAATTTTTATGATTTTAATTTTAAGTGCTCGACGAAATGAAAACTAGAGAGAATTTCTTTTTTATAGAATTATGAAAGAAAGGTGGATAGACAGGCATTAGTGCACCAATAGGGGAAAGCTTAATAGGTTGCCTGTTGACATTATAGGCTAGAGGGCATGTTGATGAAAAGCTACCATGAATTGTAACGCCATTGGAAATTGAATGCATGCGCACTGCTATTTCATTGTTTTACTCTGTTGATGTTTTTAGTTTAAATTTTATTTTAAATTCAGATCAGCTATAACATTATTATCTTACAGAAATTAAAATTATGTTTGACCTAAGATACAGAAATTCTTAAAAATTGGCCTTTTCGAGTTTCACCATTCAAATTGCAATATTTCAGAAATAACGCAACGCATATTCTCGATTTTTTTCCAAATAATTGTTGAAAAATCAATCTAACATGGGTAAATTTTTTGAAAAGTTCTATCGGTAAAATCAAAAGATATGCGAGGTAGAATATTTCTGGCTTGAACTAAAAAATGCGATTTTTATTGAATTTTGGACGGTTTGTGAGAACAAAATTTTTTCCACCCACTGATCAAGCAATAAATTTCTGTCAAAAATTAGAAATAAAATGAAAGATGGAATAAATGATTATTTCGAATTTAAAAAGCAGAATCTCATATTGAAAAAAAAAATGATTGAAATCAATGCGCAAGTTTTTGGATAGAAATATGATTTTCAAATGTCATTAGTCATAATTTCAATAGGCAAGCCAATTTTATCTTTATAAACGTTAATAAACGTATATGGCTATTCAAATTTGGGTTTTGCAAAGTCTTCAAAATGTCCCGCTTTTATCGTGCATTGTCCAACTTTTTTTTCAAGTACCTGGCAAACTGCTTGTTGGAGAATAAGCCAAATACACTCAAAGAAGAGATTGCCAAATTTTAATGCCGATCAGAGCTAACTACACTGTATCAAAAAATTGTCCGCACAGCACGTACCTTGAAATCCAAACAATAAAAAAGTGCACCTTTTCAGTCAATAAAATACTACAATTACATCATTCGCTGCAGAAACTAGTCTTTTTTGTAGATCAGTATTAAAAATGTTTATGAATTAAACCTTAAAAATAATCCAATTCATTTTGTATAGAAAGTACCAAAAACGACGTCAAAAAATTGTCCGTACACTGAGGCCTTTGTCAAATATTAGTCAAGTAGACAGTTATGTGTCAGTCTGTCAAACGCAGAAACGTGAATCAAACCTCAGCAAAGAAAATTTCCAGTGGTCTGAGCGAGAAATACGGTAAAATGAACTTTATCAACAAACATTTTCCTCTTTATTGAATCCACAAAAATTAACAAGTAAATGATTGCTTGTTTAACTTAACTTAAACTTAAACTTGTTAAATTAACAGGAAACTGATTGCTAACCTGAAGAATGACGGTAAAAGCTTGTCCGAAATTGCAGGTATAGTAAAATGGCCACGACCGTCGGTTCAGTATGTCCTTCAGAACTTAAAGAAGACTAACTCCCTGGAGACCACTCCAGGAAGAGGCCGCAAACTGAAGCTTACGGATCGTCACCGTCGCATCGTTGTCAGTAAAATCAGTCAGAATCCTAAAATCAGTGCCCCGAAACTAGCAGACAGCCTGAATAATTTTGAAAACATACAGGTTAATCATCAAACGGTACGGAACATACTTCATGAGAAAAAATACCGAGGTCGTGTTGCTCTGAAGAAGCCGTTTATATCTGCAAAAAATAAGAAAAAGCGGCTGGAATACGCTCAAAAGTATGTCCTGGAACCGGAAGAGTTCTGGCAGAACGTCATATTCACTGTCGAAAGCTAATTTAATATTTTTGGGTCTGACGGAAATGTAAATGTATGGCGTAATCCAAATACTGAATTGGATCCGAAAAATTTGTGATCGACAGTTAAGCACGGTGGTGGCCATGGAATGGTGTGGTATGCTTTCAGCGCAAATGGCACCGGAAACTTGACATTCATTCACGGAGAAAAATAAATAGCTTTATCAGTCATATTACGCGTCTACAGGAATATCAATATGTTTGTTTGGTTCTGAACCGAAAATACGATCAAACCAACCATCAGCTTATACGATTAGTCTCCAGGGAGTTAGTCTTCTTAAAGTTCTGAAGGACATACTAAACCGACGATCATGGCCGTTTTACTATTCTATGCGTAATTCGAAGACAAGTAAATAAATAAATTTCGGACAAGCTTTTACCGTCATTCTTCAGATCAACAATCAGTTTCCGAATGTCAACGGGTTTTTTTTTTGTGAGGAGCAGATATTTTCCTGTTAATTTAATCCACAAATTGCTGAAATCTACTGATTTATGCTAAATAAAGTTCATTTTACCGTATTTATTGCTCAGACCACTGGAAATTGTCTTTGCGGAGATTTAATTCACGTTTCTGCTTTGACAGGCTGACACATAACTAATTACTTGACTAATATTTGACAAAGGCCTCAGTGTACGGACAATTTTTTGACGTCGTTTTTGGGACTTTCTATACAAAATGAATTGGATTATTTTTAAGGTTTAATTCATAAACATTTTTAATACTGATCTACAAAAAAGACTAGTTTCTGCAGCGAATGATATAATTGTAGTATTTTTATTGACTGAAAAGGTGCACTTTTTTATTGTTTGGATTTCAAGGTACGTGCTGTACGGACAATTTTTTGATACAGTGTATATGCCGAAAATGCGCTTTCCCGTCTAATGGTATAAGGACTCGAGCTCTCGGGCAAAATGAAACAGGATCACTACATAAAAATAATCTAGTGAAACAAGAAAAGTATTTTATTAGAATGTCATACCTATTGGATAATTCATTCCAGAAACAATGTAATAAAAAAGATTGCCCTCGGTGAGAATCGAACTCACATCAATTTACTACTTACGACTTGCCTAGCCGACAACATAACCAGTATACTACCTGAACCAAATGGAGAATGAAGGATAATTACCATAGTCTTTCCGATTACCAAAAAACCGCAGAACGCTGGCTTTCTGGTGTTTGGCTTTTTATGGTAAAGGGAATAGGAAACGAGAAAGTAATTCTTGCTTTGCTACTGCTTGCTTACATATACACGAAATGTTGCTAACAGTTAGTGGTTTGAAACAAGGAAATGTTTTTTTTTTTTGATGTTCTTTTCCTAACGCGCCTTACTTAATCACGCACAGCATTGAATGAGTGGATCAACTCATTCGAGTATATGTGATTGTTTCCATCTTCCTTTATCTTGTGATGCTCGAATGTTATGGGATAGAGAGGGACATGAAAACGTTCTTAATTTGTTTCCTTCAGTCATACGCAATGCGGTTGCGCTGGAAAGTTGATGCCGGTGGTCTCAGATCGAATAATCGCCACTGGCGTTCACATATTATGCCAATGATTTTAAAATATCGAGAACTTATGATTGAAGTGAACTTTGTTAATTTTGTGTATCCAACTATTTTTGTGTTTAGTTGCGTTTTTCGGTGCTCAATAACAAAAAAGTAAAAATAACTTTTATATAATATATTTTTGTTAATTGCAGTTTCCTTTTCGTTCCAAAATTTAAAAAAATACGATCAATTTCATATTATCGAAAAAAAGTTAACAAAAAAATAACCTTGTATGGTGATTTTTTTGTTACCTTTTTTTGGCACAAATGAAACGTCCAGTACAAGTATTCTCAAAAAACATAAAAAAATGGAAAAAAAAACTACGCATACTATCGTTTCAAAACGCTGAATTTGAAAAAAAAATCAATTTATACAACCGAAAATTTGTAAAATGTCTATATTGTTTTATAATAAACTAGGTAATCGTCATCTCATTTGATGTAAATTTTTCAAATTAACTTGATTTACACATTCAGTCAGGTTTTTTCAAATACTCCATCGAATTTATGAAATATGAACCAGAAAATAACAATTAGTCCTTTTTATTTCATTGTAATTTAAATATGAAAACGCATTTAGAGATTCAAGTTCAACAGGTGAAGATAATTACAGCTACTAGTTAAAATGACAATTACACTCTCTAGAGCCACCATCAAATTCATTTTACAAATATTTCTTGTTTCGTTGTTATCGTGGTATTTTTCTGATAAGAAACATGCTTGAAGATTTATAATTTTTAAGCTTGATTCACATATCTACAGTGGTATGCAAAAAATTTGATGTGTCAATAAATTCTACGCAAAATGCTTATAACCTTTATTAATTTGATTTGCTAGCAAAAATTTAGTATGGGTGTGTATTATTTTTTCAATATTTTTATTGAGTAAAACAGAAAGTATTGAAGACTGACTTCCACTGGTATTAATATATTGAATTTGTAGAGTTATTTATCTTAATCGAGAATTTAAAAAAAAAAAACGCCAAGGTATATAAAAAAAATTGTGAATTTGCCGTGCTTAAAATTACCAAGAGTTAAAATTAAAAAGAGTTTAGTTAAAACCAGAAGATAGTGTAAGTGTTCTAAAACCAAGTGCGATAAAAAAACTCAAAATTTCTTACTTAACTGGCTGTAAGTATTTCAGCAAGCCTGCCATTTGAGTTGCTTGGTGTTATATCTTACAGTGAGCTAAGCAAGGAAGACTCGTCCAAGTGTCACTTTATTGTCCATCTTAAAAGATTTTCTTAAAAGTGTAGATATGTGAATGTCCATTAAGGCCTTTCAATTGTATTCGCTAATATGAAAAGAAAATCAATCCTCGCATGATTCAATAAATTGTCTGGCAAATCCATTACACATGATCCAGGGCTCCCTTTTCCGAGTTGGAGGAAATAAAAGACCGCAGCCTATTAAAATCTTTTCCGCAATTACTCGCAAAATGACCAGCAAAAGGCAAGTAAACAACTAAGTATTCGAGCAGTTTTGCACACTCTTGCTTTGCTCAGAAGGGTAGCTCTATGATCCGGGACCTTTCCGTCATTCATATTGCATGATGACACGAAGATTCAGCTGAGGCCAGCATAAAATCCTCCCCGGGATACATATCAGGCTCAGGATGAAATTGCCACTTCTCCCCTCGGAACCTTCCTAAGGACTACACTGTGAATGATTTTGGTCCGACTCCGAGTACTCGTCTCGCACTACAAACGATAAACAGTCGGTCCTGCGCTCGGTTGGTTGTGTTTGGTCGGTTGAAAGATTAATGATTATGTTTCACCTAGAAGCCATTTCGAGAGGCCCATCGCCGGAAAGTTGTTGAACAGGAGTTATGTACCCTAAACCGAAAGCCGACCAACACACGAAAACCGGAGCTTATCGCATCCCAAACAGCCATTCAACCAACACCGAATCCTCGTTCCAGACCTCCAGAGGGCAACAGCTAAACTGTTCTTAATTCAATTTTAAGCAGATGCATTTCACATTCCGGAAAAGGAATACGGGAAAACGAGGCCCAACGAAAACAACCCTTCATCGATGATTTGGAAATTGGTATGCTGAAAACAAGGTTATGCAGATCATCACTCAACGGATTAGGGAATCAGGATTAAGTGGAAATTTTCTTTTAGTAAATTGAAATGAAATAACTAAAAATAGATTCGAGACACAAAGAGGTATCCTTACGCTCATAACGCGCATAAACAGTTGCAAAATAAATTCGGACAAAAAGGTCATTCAGTGAACTTTTTTCCCGAAAGTACTTCAAAAAACCTAATTCACAGTAAGTACTGACAGATCGAGATGCAGTTCAAAACCCACGCGATTTCATATTTTAACATTTCAGTTGCAAATATAACGGAAAGAGAGCTCAAACACAGCCTCCCACTTGATTTGTTTTTTAATGTATTTCTGGTGTCATTTTGATTGATGACGGTTTTTGCGCTAATGGCATGTTTTTGTTCTTCTTGAAAAATATCAATCAAAAACTTCTATAATTGTTTCAGCATCTCAGCTCACTAATAATTAATTGGTGGTAAAGTATCCTCAATAAAACAAAAACAAAGTCATCAATAATTTTTCGAATAAAAAACATTTTAAAACTATGAACAATAAATTTCGAAAAACTTTGGAAAACTACATTAGAATTGAAACGCTTTTTATCCTTGACGTATGCAGTGACTCCAAAAATGACTGTCGATAACTCTGGTGACTCAGCAGAGGAAAACTGTACAAAACGCACCAGTTAAGCATCAACGCTATTTACAGCGCTAAAAATCATGTGAGAACCGAATTGAACGTTTACGACCATTCAGGGATTTAGTTTACGTCTTACTAGAAAGAAAAATTACGATTAAACTCAATTTTGATGATATTATTGTTAAAAACTAAACCAGATAAAGACCACACCGTAGGGTAGAACCAGGGGCGTCCGGTGTCCTGATTTTTCAGGATTTGTCATGATTTTCGAGAGGTTGTCCTAATTTTTCAAAAACGCTTGAATTGTCCTGATTTTTGAAAAATGGTCATTAAAATGTCCTGATTTGTCCTGATTTTTTTTAAAATATCCATACTTAAACTTAAGTTATTGTGAAATAATGAGAAAATCAAACGAATATTTCATAAAATAAATTAACCAGTTTATTCGATGAGAATCTTTGGTTCAAATAATATTTAAATAGTGTTTTTCGATATTGACTTCAGGCCAGCCATGTTCTTCTCGCTTTAGTTGTATAATTTGAGACGTCTGCACCTGTATATCGCCTTTAGTTATGAAATCTAAGCAGAGCTGCATGTTATTTTCATCAATTTAATGGTGTCCTGAAAAATCTTAATTTTTTTCATTGCGGTGTCCTGATTTTTGTCAAAACCATCTGGCACCCCTGGGTAGAACGCCGAAACAAATGGACAGAATGCACCATATCGGAAGGGTGGTCAGAAATATTTAAAATAATTATTATATGGAATGTAATGATTGTCATATCAAATATTTAGTAGCTTGTTCATTTTATTTTTGTAAACAAAACATTCTTTGGCAAACACTCATTTGCTATTGCTACATGGAGAAAAATATATAGATTTATCAGTTAAATTACGCGTTACAGGAACATAAATATGGTTTTACGAAATACTTTTTTGATATCCTTATAAGTAAACGCCTTCAGGTAGGCAACGTAATTCAATTTCTTGGCTGAAAACGCGGCAAATATGGCGGCAGATGATTTTTTCGAATCAAATATTTGTGCACCTTTTAAACTTGAAAAACGAGGAAATTTAATATAACTATGCATTCTTATCGTTATTTGGGAGACAGCAAATGAAAAGAATGACATTTCGCTTTGATATTCGTTTTTTCTTAAAAGTTAACAGCATTCCAAATTTGAGCGAAAAACACGTAGTCAGGCGCGCATTCTGCCCCAATTTTGGTATGTTTGTTTTAAGTTCAAATTTGTAAAACTAAATGAAATATTAAAAAAAAAAATATTTGTAGTCATCCAAAGGGGCATACGGTTTAAAAAAACTGAAATTTTATCAGTCTACGCAGTTTGGTTTGCCTTAAAACCTTTAATGTTTATCATGAAAAATTACAAGTTTCATGCAGATTTGAATTTCTCTTCTGTTTCTAAGAATTTAAGTCGTTTTAATAAAATTTCAACCTAAGAAATGATAAGGAAGCTTATCATTCGTAGCCATAAGTTGGCGGAGTTTTTGAAAATAATGGCATGATCCATCTTACCCCGCTGACGCATCCTGTACAATATACCCCTAATCAAAAAAATTAAGAAAACGTCATTTAAACGAGAGTTCCAAAATTCAGCGAACACTATAATGATTTTAACAACTATTTGTGTGATTCTATAAAAGTGGAAATTATTTATTATTTTCTTTTCTAAACAATTCCTATTCACTGTACATATTTGCAATCTGATAAAGTTGATCCATTGTTTTTTTTGTGATTTTTTTTTTAATCATAAAGGCTTAGCACTTTTGCTGTAATTTGACAAAATCGCAATCAAAAAAAAACCCGCAATTTGATTTAATGCTGAATTTTTTATAGTAAAATTTGCGAAACAACAACAAAGATGCTATACTTTAGTATTTTTTTTAAATTCATTACAACAAACAAAGGATCAACTTTATGAGAATGTAATTACAGTAAACGCAGATGACCTTTTTGAATAGAGATTGGAAAAAAAATCAAAAATAATTATCACAATTATTGAATCATATAAATAGTTGTACATACTAATGTGCACACTCAATTTTGGCACTCTCGAATAATTCAATTTTCTTATTTTTTTTTTGTATCGAGTTACTTGATACTTATGTAACATTAATATATTGCCGATGCCCGATAGTTGGTAACTGAATTAAAAAAGAAGATTCTCCTGATCGTGAGAAGGCAAATAAATCGGTAAAAATTGGAAACACTCAGTTTTAGGAGTCACTTTTTTCGTTTTCCATACGAATGTCTTTACAAAATTCAATCCTGTTCCATTCTAAAAACTATAAATTTATCGAACATTTTAAGAACTTTTACACAGAATCAAAGTTCTTAACTCTTACGCATAATTCATCCAAACGAAGAAATTATATACAAGAACAAGAACTTAGCTTCTGAACTAGAGTTTAAATTTTATTATGTTTCATAATAGAGTCAGAATTCGAATCTAAGATTTATGTTTGATATTCGGGTACACATTGGTAATTTAGAACTTAGGATCCATATATCCAGAATATCGATCAAAAACATATCACTCCAACCTTTTTATTGAGAAATTATATTTATTCAATGTTCAAATGCAGTGCTGCAATTTTCTGAAAGCACAGAATGAGAATGACTTAGAATTTCTATCAGTGTAGAAAGCTCAAGCTGACATGAATGGAGCTGAGACGTCAACAAATTCAAAAGCTTCTGATCAGCTCAGTCATTCTCATGCTTTTGTCGAGCTTTGTCGATATACCTGTCAGTCATTTGAAAGCTCATTCGTGAACCAGAACCAACTTTTTTCGCTCGACTGCTATGATAGCGATTTTCGCTCTTTGTATTTGATCAGTGAATACAGCTTTAGCATTCAATCAGTGTCAGCAAAAGTTGCTGATAATTTCGGTAGACAATTGTGTTTGCCATTTTTGCAATTAAAATTTGAAATGAAAACACGATTTGCAAACCGCTATGACAAAACGATTTTTCAGATTAGGGACGGGAGGCTTCCCTGGTTAGAAATTTCTTGCTGATGCGGAATTTACTAAAACTTACTCAAGAGTAGTATTTTAGTGAGAATGACTTAAATATATAGTCTATTTTTATGACGAAATATCTGCACATAGTGGTTTTTACTTACCTTTTTTTAGTTTTTCTCAGATCATCCTTTTGATAAATAAAATGACCACGCCATGAATTAATCAATTGTATTCGGATTAATTTCACAAGCAAATTCATAATATTAACCTGCAATCGTAATGGGTTTTGATAAGTTTCAGGAAACAAAATTTTTTAAAACAAAATGTTCAAAAGTTCAACAAATTTAACATAAAAAATTGACATCGCAAGACCGACTACTCAAATAAAAACGCAATTTTGAAAGGTTTTTTTCATAATTCATTTCATCGTTGATTGTCGTAAACACAGTTTCTTCCACAAGCCTAGCGAGTCGATTCGCCCAAGTTTTGTCACCATTCGACTAAACTTAATGATATTGAAATGAAGCTTTTATCACTATCAGCATTGTTTGCCTGAAACTGAAAATTGAGCTTTCTGTTCATTCTCGTACACGGAAAATAAAAAAAAGGTAAAATTTACCTTTTTGCGAGGTGAATTTTTTCCACCCCTCTTTCGAGGTAAATTTTACCTTTTTTTCATTCACCTAGCAAAAAGGTAAATTTTAACTTTTTTCAATTCACCTAGCAAAAAGGTAGATTTTACCATTTTCTCATTCACCTAGCAAAATAGTAAATAATACCGTTTTCCCATTCACTGATTTAAAAGGTAAATGCTTGTTTGTTTGATTGGTTTCTTCAATAATAATTAATTTAAAAAAAAAAACACAATTCATGAAAAAATTGGTATTTATTTGAAATAAATAGGGACTGTTACCTAATATTTATTTTTGAAATATATCACCGTGTTCTTTAAAAATTGTTGAGCTTGTCAGGTCCGGCTTATCCGGAATAATATCTGAAGGCTGACGGGAATACAACACGAAGCTCTGTGGGCCGATCTGAAACAAAAGCAAAGTATTATGAAGAGAACCAGCACAACTAAATGAAATCTAAGAAAACACTTACCATTTTGTTCCGATTTTCACATATTGTGCACGAAGCAAAACTTGTTCCTAAACGGCAAAACAGCTTAACCTCAATAAACGGATTCGTCAAATAGTTACTTTTTTCGAGATGATTTGTACCGTTTTGTTTAGCTCAATCCAGGTCAACTTCACCTTGCTACGAGGTAAGTTTTACCTTATTTGGATTTACCTTTCTTTCTAGGTGGATTATACTTTTTGATTCAGCTCAATTCAGGTGAACTTCACCTCGCTACGAGGTAAAATTTACCTTTTTTTCACATTTTTTCTCGGTGAATTGTACCTTTTTCCATTCTTCGTTTCAGGTAGATTTTACCTCGCTGTGAGGTGAGTTTCACCTCGAATAGGTAGAAGTTACCTTTTTGGCTTTTGCGAGCATTCACCTTTGATGTCTCGGTAAATTTTACCTTTTTATTATTTTCCGTGTATGAATCCAATTGGTATTGAACTGACCAATACACTGCAATAAATTCAACTGAATATTGAAAGCTGGCACTGAAAATTTGCAGCACTGTTTAAATGTTAAAATTACAAAATACAAACACAATTATCAGATTCAATATCAGAATATTCAAAAGAATTGAATTTCTGTTTAAGACTAAAAAGTGAGCTCATTTAACATTCATTTTTTTGTCAATCAGTAATCAATTGTCTGAATGTATACCAGAAATTTCAAATAAACATATTGTAAAGAAGATTCATGCATCATTTAGGCGTATTATTTAAAATTTTTTCAAGTTTAGCTTCTAATTGTTTCGCTTTTAAAGATACATTTTTACTGAAGGTCTTTAAGATATTCCGTTGCCTGTAAGATTCATAAAAACTAACTTTTTGGTCATAAATTACTTAAAATTTATTTTGACTGTTGTTTTCTTCTTGAGTCTGTTGGTTTTTTCCTAACATAATGCGAAACTTCCTTTCAAACTGTCCAAGTATATGATTTAACCACCCTCATTTTATTCTTAGAAGCACCATTTGGCTTTATCAATCCATCTTCAATATTTCAGGCCTTTTAGTCAAAGTTCTATTTTAAGCTCATCGCAAAATGACATTATAGTCTTGGAGTTAACAAAAAAAAGCTTCAAACAGTTGCTCTTTGAAAGGGAAAGTGGTACACACTTGAAAACATCTAACAGGAAAAATTAACGTGAAAGACGAAATCTAAGAACACTCACAAACTTCGGAGGTGAAAATCTTTGAATATTGGTACAGGACGGATTTTCTGAATAATATTTTTTAAATAAGTTCATTCAGTAGTGCGTTTAAATGTGTGGTAAAAAAATTTTTGTCTGGTCTTTTTTATAGATTATTTCATTTACCTGCAAAACTAACAATCTAGATATCAGTGACTGGGAAATTTTGTATTAATAAAGGTTGGTTTTTTTGGCATTATTTTTTTTATACGATTTAAATCCTGTGTTTTTTTTTTCAAATTTAGTTCTCTCTGTAGTGAGTATGAGGGAATAGCTAGGAAAATATTAATCAATAAACAGGTAGATAAATTAAGATTTTAACAATGTACACAAAATAACATGCGTGTGAAAATTGATGAATATATTTAAGGAAAAGAGTACCAAAACCTGTTTAACGTGTAGAAACTTGACGAAGATTTGATTGAAGTGAGAAAACAATTGAAAGAATGAGAGCGATGATATCGCTTGTGAATGATCAAAAAGGATAGCATATGATGAGTCTATTAGCTAATGTTGTGATTATAGGTTGTGTTACGTTTGAGTGAGGGAAAATAGAAAATTTGAAATGTGTCTGAAATGTGAATTTCAAGCACGACAATGGCGCAGTTGGCAGGACTTAATTACTGGTAAGAAAAAAAAAACAAATTGTTTTGGTAAATGCTGGAGGAGAAATTTAACCGATCTAAGGCTCAGTCAAAGCGTCTTCAAAGCGTCGTTTCAAAGTTGAACAATTCATGAAAATCCGATGAAAGACTCGGAACAGAAGTTTGAAAAAGATCCCCGATGAAAGACTCGGCCGGATGCAAGAAAATTAAACCCGATGAAAGACTCGAGGAAAATGTTATCCGATGAAAGATTCGGAAGAGAAATTTGCCAAAGAACCCGATGAAAGACTCGGTTGATTATGGATCTGGTAATTCTAGAAGCAAAATTGATTCATGGCTTCATAAGAATAGACGAAACGATGAAAGACTCGTACCATGATCAGTTGAAAGTCCGATGAAAGACTCGGCTGAAAAGAGAAAGACTCGATTGATTATGGATCTGGTTATTCTAGAAGCAAAGTTGATTCATGGCTTCATAAGAATAGACATAATGATGAAAGACTCGTAAGATACCATGATCAGTTGAAAGTCCGATGAAAGACTCGGCTGAAAAGAGAAAGTCATTCGATGAAAGACTCGAAATCTATTTGCACTCAAAATCAAAGCACTTATCGATTTTCCGATGAAAGACTCGGGAAGTAAGTTTGAAACAAGGATATTTCAAACTCCAATATCGATTATTTTAAATGATGAATTTAATTGAGAAACTTAGAAATGTTAAAATATCCCAATTAGACCTTGGACATCTTGGATTTTAGATGAAAGGCTATTTCATTGATTGATTGAAAGATTTTATTTGAATGCAAGCGTTAAATAAGCTATGGCATAATGTTCAAATCTGAGGTGATATGGAAAATAATAATGAAATAAAATTAAACAAATGAAGAAAACAAAATAAAAGAAGTTATTTAAGTAAAAAAAGTGAAGAAGATGAAGAATGAAATTTGATTATAAAAAAAACTACTAACGGAAAGATGAAACAAAGTTGTGAAGAGTTGAAAAAAAAACAAAAGGCAAGAGAATAAGAGGAACATAAAGGATTTAACAGAGAAGATAACAAAGCACAATAAAAGAGAAGTGAAATAGTCAAAAAAAGCAAAGGCAAGAGAAATGAAGCTCAAATAGTACACTGGTTAAGATGTCGGACTGGCAAGAGAATAAGAGGAACATAAAGGATTTAACAGAGAAGATAACAAAGCAAAATAATAGAGAAGTGAAATAGTCAAAAAAAGCAAAGACAAGAGAAAATGATAAATTGTCAAAAAAAGCGATCAGCCAAAAAAAAATGAATAAGAAGGGAAAACAAGTGAAGACAAATAAGAAAAATAAAAGATAAGAATAAGATAATCGGTAAAGTAGCAAACAGAAGAAAATTAAAAACAATAAAATTAAATGAAATAAAATAAAACGAATAAGAACACAAAATTATAGAAGAAATTGGAGTGAAAAATAAAAGAAAATTAAGAATGAGAAATTAGGAAAAAGTAAAAAAAAAAAAGCAAAGGCAAGAGAAATGAAGCTCAAATAGTACACTGGTTAAGATGTCGGACTGGCAAGAGAATAAGAGGAACATAAAGGATTTAACAGAGAAGATAACAAAGCAAAATAATAGAGAAGTGAAATAGTCAAAAAAAAGCAAAGACAAGAGAAAATGATAAATTGTCAAAAAAAGCGATCAGCCAAAAAAAAAAATGAATAAGAAGGGAAAACAAGTGAAGACAAATAAGAAAAATAAAAGATAAGAATAAGATAATCGGTAAAGTAGCAAACAGAAGAAAATTAAAAACAATAAAATTAAATGAAATAAAATAAAACGAATAAGAACACAAAATTATAGAAGAAATTGGAGTGAAAAATAAAAGAAAATTAAGAATGAGAAATTAGGAAAAAGTAAAAAAAAAAAAGCAAAGGCAAGAGAAATGAAGCTCAAATAGTACACTGGTTAAGATGTCGGACTGGCAAGAGAATAAGAGGAACATAAAGGATTTAACAGAGAAGATAACAAAGCAAAATAATAGAGAAGTGAAATAGTCAAAAAAAGCAAAGACAAGAGAAAATGATAAATTGTTAAAAAAAAGCGATCAGCCAAAAAAAAAATGAATAAGAAGGGAAAACAAGTGAAGACAAATAAGAAAAATAAAAGATAAGAATAAGATAATCGGTAAAGTAGCAAACAGAAGAAAATTAAAAAACAATAAAATTAAATGAAATAAAATAAAACGAATAAGAACACAAAATTATACAGAAATTGGAGTGAAAAATAAAAGAAAATTAGGAATGAGAAATTAGGAAAAAGTAAAAAAAAAAAAGCAAAGGCAAGAGAGCATAAGAAACGGTAAAAGAGTGACCAGAGAAAAAAGAGAACTGAGTAGTGAAGTCAAGCGAATAAAAAAAAGAAAAGAGATTTAAAAAAAAACGAGACAAGATTAAGGTAAACTGTGAAGAATAAACAGATATCAAAAAAAGAAATAAAATTAAACGAATAACATAAGATAAAATGACAATTAAAAAAAACTAACTAAGAAAACAAAATGAAAGAAAAAAATTGAAAAATGAAAATGATGAAAGAATTGGATTACAATACAAGTTTGTACGATGAAAGACTCAAAATCTGATTTTCCGATTGAAGACTCGGGTAGTAATTTTGTACCTCGGAATATTGTTATTCTTATTTCATCAATCAAAGACTACAATACTCATTATTTTATATGAAGAATTCCATTGAAAGACTTGGACAAGCCAAAAAATATCCCGATCAAGACCCGCACCTGAACTTTTCAATTACAGTTTAGATACTCAGATATGTTTTGGTTATTTCTGTATTAGTGTCTCTAATTAAATTTGATTTGAGGGATGATTTACTAATAGTCTATGGATTAGCAATATGAATAAATGTTATCAAGAGAAGAAAAAAGAAAGTGAATGAATATTATTAAACCGTTCATGAAAACATTATGGAAAAAAAAATTATAGGAAAAAAGAGAAAAGAAGATAGAAATGAGATTATCAGAACAAAAAAAATAAAAAAATAGAGAGAAGAAATAATTTTTAAAGAGTAAAACCAAAAGATAAGAAAATAAGAGAAACGGTAAAGGAATGTTCAAAGAACAGAACACAAGTTGAAATGGAACAGGCGGAGGAAGGCGAAAAGAAATGCAAAAACTGAAATTATGAGTTGCGGTAGAAGAAAATAGGGATCAGTGAAAAAAACGGAAAAGACAAAAGATTATGGGAAACGGTAGAAGAATTCAGAAATGAAAACACACAAAGAAAAGTAAGAAGAGGAGGAAATAAAAGTAAAAGATAGGAAAATAGGAAAAACGGTAATGAAGCGTAAAGGTATAAAAATTAAACAAGCCTATAGAACCTGCTTATCCTCAGCTTTGGTTTAATGAATGAATCGGATTGTTGAACTTTTTAAGTACTCTCTTGAGAAAATCAGAAAATAATTTATGTAAGTACTCAGTCCCTGTAGTATCAAAAGTTTTGAATCTATTGAACTAGGGAACCTGAGGAACCAATCCGACGCAAGATTCAGAAGAAATCAATAATTAGAGTCGAAAATATAAAAAAAGAAAATATGTGAAAACACCCAGTCTAAAACTATCGAAGAGTAGAGGCGGGTGGTAATGTAGTGAATATGAGGGAATAGTTAGGAAAATATTAATCAATAAACAGGTAGATAAATTAAGATTTTAACAATGTACACAAAATAACATGCGTGTGAAAATTGATGAATATATTTAAGGAAAAGAGTACCAAAACCTGTTTAACGTGTAGAAACTTGACGAAGATTTGATTGAAGTGAGAAAACAATTGAAAGAATGAGAGCGATGATATCGCTTGTGAATGATCAAAAAGGATAGCATATGATGAGTCTATTAGCTAATGTTGTGATTATAGGTTGTGTTACGTTTGAGTGAGGGAAAATAGAAAATTTGAAATGTGTCTGAAATGTGAATTTCAAGCACGACACTCCCCAGCAAACATTTATGAAGGTATAACGCAGGAACAACAGAATTATTGAAACAAATATACCAGATAAAAAGATTGTATTAAACTTACCAAAATAGCATATAGCTACAAAAGTGGAGGCGATATATCTACAATGACAAGATTCCAACGATTCGATTTTCCAACAAAAAGCAAAATAAACGAAAAAAAAATTTCCTCGACCGAGACTTGAACTTCAGTCCTCCGAGTTAGAAGACCGGTATCTTACCACGATGCCATCTCATCAGTTGATATGGTTAACGCTAAAGCTCTATAGGTAAAATTTTCTCTTTACGAACCGTTCAAAGGAACAGACCGGAGAGAGTGTCAATTGAAGGACCGCCCATTTATCGTAATTCAGTTCACTCAAATCGTAAATGTCGAATGAGCATGTTATCAACTTTTTGGAGACATATTTACGAATTGACTAAACTGCTATCCGATTCAATTTTTTTTTGCGCAAAGCTTGTCGTAAATGAATGATAGAAAATCACTCAATACCAACGTGTTTACGATGGTTATTGGAAATGTCTTAATATTCGATTTTGATTATCATTTCTATTACGATTTCATGTTTTTATATTTTTTGTATGAGAAGATCCACTGCGACCAACTTTTTGTGATCTATTGTGGATCGATTGTGGATACGATTTCATGTTAGCTGGGTCTCTAATAAACTTTTCCTCAAAAAAAAATATAGAAATTCAGTCGAATCAACGTGGAGCTACTCAACAATTTGTGGTTGGGAGGCCTCTGATATTTTTGACTTCTAACCAACTCATTCAGGGGAAAAAAGACATGTTTTACACTAACTAAAAAGTTTAGAAACTATAGTTGATTTCCAAACAGAAGTTGAGAGATGCAGTTGTGAGTTATTTATAAATATGCACTATCAAAACAAAAAATCCGTTGAAGTTCTGAGCCTTCGTTTTCAACTGTCTCTGCTGTAGTGAATACATTTTCTTTGAAACTGATATTAACCCAACATACATAGCTGAACTCTCTGGAGCCACAACTAAGGTTTAGAGAAGCGGAGACTCAATACAGCGATTTACAAATAATCGAAGAAATTGACCCGTACAATGACATTTTTATTTTTTCTTTGATTAAGAAGTGGGAAACCTTTGAAATATTAGTAAAGTTTTATCAATCAAAGATCAACAAAATCGATATTTCTTTGGTTTTGCTCTGATCTCATTTATTTTTTCAAAACGTAAAAATTTGAAGCTCCAAAAGATAAAAGCGCTTTCCAAGCTTTAATGAAATGTTACAAAAAAATTTGTATGTACCGATACAAACATGAGTGATCTTACTCTCTTGAGCCACTCTTTTTGGAAGTATTCAGTTTAAAAAACGTTTTTCGAATTGATAGCTGATTCTTTATCGGTTG
Source organism: Uranotaenia lowii (assembly GCF_029784155.1). Taxonomy (NCBI): domain Eukaryota; kingdom Metazoa; phylum Arthropoda; class Insecta; order Diptera; family Culicidae; genus Uranotaenia; species Uranotaenia lowii. Next base: position 231,119,693 of record NC_073693.1, on the reverse strand, counting down.
TTATATTTCAAATGAAGTGAGACAATTGTGCCGCCTGAAAAAAGTATGCATTTTCCAATCAAAACTATAGCGACTATATTTGTTGCATTATCGGTCAAATGGTACCATATTCAATTATTATTATACTCGTTTAGCCATTGTAAAGCAACGCTTCAATTTGTGTGATATTTATTTTTCCTCGCAAACTTTTGAATCCTCTTTTTCATGTATATGGAGCTCTAAAAATTTGTTGAAAGTCAAAGAAAATCCAAATGCCTTATGAAGAAGTGTACTCATAACGGCTTTATTTCGGTAAATCTTTGGTCTTTCACGGTGAATTTTTATATCATACATATCTAAAGAATCGGATAAATGCCTTTGACAAATCAATTCTGACAGACAACAAAATAATTAAAGTCTCCGAAATTCTGATTTCAAAGAACAAACCATTTTTGGGTCGTCTTAAAGATCATTCTACTCACTACAAGTCATGAAAGCCTGGAAAAATTTGAAACTTTTTCCGATATTTTTGTTAAACAGGGCTGAACAAGAAATATCTTAATTTTGCTTCAAATAGTAGGCTCAGATAAAACCAGATGATTTGAATTTCACATGCCTTTTGTAATTTGCAGTTTTTCCTGTCCACAATGCGTGCAAATTACTTTTCGAACCAAGTTATTTGACTTCATGTTTATGTATCATCAGGGCGTTACATAGAAAAAAGATCACTCAAGCATGTATTGTAGCGCTTTAAAATTCTGGAATGATCTGAAGATAAAAATTCAAGAAAATCAATATTTTCAGATTACCTTTCTTGCAGGGCAAAATTCAAAACGGGGAACAAAACCTGGGCCAGCCGGAGCCGTAAGCATCCTTCTTACCTAGCACTTAGCAATAATGCCCAACTTCAACAGCCTAATTCCACACAATCACTCATCGTAAATTTCCATCTGGCAGCTGCTTGTTGTTTTGGGTTTTCGGTTTCCTAGAACTTGGGGGCTATTTTTTCCTCCCTCTTCGTGTTCTGCTAGAAACCCGAACTTTCAATAACTTTACCATCTTGTAACAAGCAAGACAGCTTCGTCTTGCGGTGGATTCAGAACTTCCTTAACAAAAAAAATAGCTCCTAGTTAATACAGCTCTACATTACCGGAAAAGGTCAACCAACTGGCAAGCGGTTTAATGTATCGTTTGTAGCTTTCGGGAATTCTAAGGAAAGATTGCTAAAAATGGCCCGGTCCCTAGTCGTGCACTTTTCTGGTGCTACCGGTTACTATTTACGAGGTGGCCAATCGGGGAATAGTTTATGAGAACACGTCAGGCGAGTTGATATGATGTGTGCGGGATATCAACGAAGGTAAGTTTCATGGATGTGAGGTAATTTTATAAGCCCAGCCTTCGCTCACTCATTTGTACTCTCGCGTGTACACATATGGGAGTTGTGTTTGCGGCAAACGATAGAAGGCTAGTGGCTTATTTGCAATAAACACACCACCTGGCTGTTGACTTTTGACCTATTCTTAGATCTGAGTTAAGGAAAGTCAGGAAATGAGATGTTGTTACATCGCTTAACGAGTTTATATGCCATTGAACTATTTTAAAGTTTCATGACATGAATTTTTGTCGCTTTTATCTTGCATTGAAAACATAATTTTAGTGAAACTTTTACAGTGACAGCACTTTAATATTGAAAGACCAATAAATATAAAATGGGGCCCTCAGATCTGAAGGAGTATTTTGAGAAAACACGCTTCAAAGTTGTCTCCATGCACGATTTTCCATATATTATTTAGGCATTTTCTGTTCTCATTGGATCCAAAAACTGTGAAGATAAAATTCTAATTATCCGAAAACTACACCAGATGAAGATTGTATTTTGATATTGCTACTCAAGAGTCGAAAGTGTAATGCTGTGCACTTACATATATTTATCAAGGGAAGAAAAATCGAGCTTCTACAAAATGCATTCTTCTAACGAAATGATTCTGCTACCAATAATGAGTTTAAAAAATACAACATACACCCAACCATTAAACTTCATTGCATCATACTTAGTAAGTACACAAATAACGTTTTTAGTTTCTAGCGATGAGACGATGACCCATCAAATGAAATAAATTTCAAATCTATAGGGGAGAGAGAGGATACTCGATTCCCCAGCAATATCTCAAAACTGGAATGTCCTACATAGATCAAATGTTCTAGAAAAATTTGCCAAATAGAGCATAACAGCATTTACGTGAAATTAGGTTTGTAAGAGTTTTTAGGGTCAGAGTTGGTTTCTAAAATACATTCAAACCACTTCGAATTGAAGGATGGGGGGCTCCCATACAAAATTAACAAAAATTTGACACACTTCCGAACCAATCAACGTTAAATTTGGTGCGCATCCCTTTTCCAGACCGGGAATGGTTTTTATAATACTTTCAAACCCCTCAGTTTTTCTTGCTGTCAACCCTAGACTCCCGGCTCAGCTTATCGAAGACAGTTCCTGGGACGATTTGAAGCTTCTTTGGGCCTGCATTGATCTCGGTGATCGGAAATTGTACTTATGCGTTGTGTACGTGCATCCTGATCGCTCTAGCGACCTGCTTGTAACTGAGTCTTTCTCGCGGTGCCTATCCAAAGAAAGCTCAATCTGCTTCCCCGAAGATGACACACTTGTTATCGGTGATTTCAACATGCCTGGCTTGAAATGATGCCCTTCTAATGGCGGCTTTTTGTGCCCAGATCCTAGGCGCTCCTATTTCTCGGCTCCTTCCAACATCTTCCTGGACTCTTTGAGCACCGCGACTCTTCGCCAGATCAGTAGTTTTGAAAACGAAAACGGCCGTATGCTAGACCTCTGCTTCATAAACGAATGCTTCAGGAATCCGACTATAGATTTAGCTCCTGCTCCTCTTGTTAAAGTTGTTTCCCATCACCCAGTTTTAGTGATCTCACTCGATATCACTAGAGTTAACGCTCCTATAGAGGAAACCGCTCCCTTCTACCAAGACTTCAAAAACGTCGACTACGAAGCTATCTCACTCGTCCTGGATTCTATCGAATGGGAGAACGAGCTCGATATGTCTAATCCCGATGCAGCCGCTGCGACTTTTTCAAATATACTGAACTATATAATTGATCGCCATGTTCCGAAACGTAGCTTACCCTCCAACCCACGAGCTCCTTGGGTCACTAATCATCTGCGACAACTGAAGACGGCAAAAATCCGTGCTCTTCAAAACTTCAGCAAGCAAAAGTCCCTCTGCACAAAGGAAGAATACTGCAAGCTGAACACGGCGTACGAAAAAAGCAGTAAGCGTTGATACCAGAACTATCTCCACCGAATACAGCGTAATTTTAAGACCAACCCGAGATCTTTCTGGAAGTACGTTAAAAATCAGCGGAAAGAATCTGGGCTTCCGTCTCAAATGTTTTTGAACGGCCACACAGCGAACGCCGATCTTGAAATATGCAACCTCTTTGGTGAGAAATTTTCTAGCGTTTTCACAACTGGGTCCATTTCCTCAGAGCAACTGGATATGGCTGTAGGAAATATTACACCTCTAGACTCTTCCTTAAACGGTATTGCCTTCGATGACGCAGCCATTTTAAAGGCGAAAGCAAAGCTTAAAAATTCATCATCTACGGGTCCGGACGGGATACTAGCTATCTTCTTGAAACGTTTCATGCAACATTTGCTCTCCCATCAGACATATTTTTCGAGTTTCGCTGGACCACGCAACTTTTCCCTCGCTCTGGAAAGAAGCTTACATGTTCCCTGTTCACAAAAAGGGAAATAAGAAAGATGTGCACAACTACCGTGGAATATCCGCTCTTTGTTCGATAGCCAAACTGTTCGAATTGGTTGTTCTGGATCCGATTTTCTCGTCCTCAAAACAATACTTTTCCAACGATCAGCACGGTTTTCTGCCGAAACGATCCACGACAATAAATTTGCTGACTTTTACATCGTTCGTGCAAGATAGCTTCAACACGAAGTCAAAAACTGACGCCATCTATACTGATCTTTCTGCTGCTTTCGATAAAGTAAATCACGATATTGCTATTGCTAAACTCGAACGCTTAGGATTCTGTGGATCCCTACTGGACTGGTTTCGAAGCTATTTAACGGGACGAAAGTTATCAGTGAAAACTGGAAATTACTTTTCAAGACAATTCTCCGCTTGTTCAGGTGTGCCCCAGGGAAGCCACTTGGGACCGATAATTTTTGTCATCTATTTTAACGATGTTCTCACTCTATTGGACGGCCCAAAACTTGCGTATGCCGACGACCTCAAACTTTTCCACACCATCAATGGCCAAGACGATATCGATCTCTTGGAAAGGCAGTTCAACACCTTCGCTCACTGGTGTGACACCAACTGCTTGCCTCTGAACCACAGCAAATGTGCGGTCATTACTTTTTCTCGCAAGCGGGACCTTCTTCACGCAGAGTATACTCTTGGGAACGAAACCATCGCCCGGGTGGACCACATCAACGATCTGGGCGTTATCCTAGACCATCGGCTGGAGTTTAAGACTCATACGAATTACATCGTCGATAAAGCCTCTAGAAGTCTTGGCTTCTTATTTCGCGTAACAAAGGAGTTTAAAGATGTGTACTGCCTAAAAAGTTGCCTATTGCAGCATAGTTCGCTCAACGCTTGAATATGCATCAGCAGTTTGGTGTCCATTTTACCAGCACGGAGCTGAACGAATAGAGGCTATCCAGCGGCGTTTCATACGGTATGCCCTGCGACACTTGAACTGGTTAGATCCGTTTCGTTTACCCAGTTACGAAAACCGTTGCCGCCTAATTGATTTAGACACGCTTCAAATTCGTCGTAACGCTGCACGTGCTCTAGTCGTAGCGGATCTCCTTGCGTCGAGAATTGACGCTCCCATGCTGCTGGAGGCTATTCCTCTCAGTGTGCGACCCCGAGGATTAAGGAACCAAAATCTATGTTCCCTATGTTCCCATCCGGCTGAATAACGCCAACAGCGCTTTAATTAGAATTTTGAAAACTTTCAACCGCTTCGCCGAGTACTTCGACTTCGACGCTTCAAGGGCTACTTTCCGAAGAAAAATTTTAATGGTTTCGAGAACTTTGTAGATTTAACTAGTTTTTAACTCATTATTTTATTAAGTGATCATTAGGATCAACATGTGATCCGTAGATGTTTTACACAAATAAACAAATTAATTCAAAAATAGGGCCACCCATACAAATTTAACAAAAATTATACAAAAATTATACAAAATTTCACAAAATTTTAACAATCTTCAAAAGATTTTTGTTAAAGTTTATAACGTAAGCGTTTTGACATAACCTACCTACCTACCTAAGGGTCCAGCGCCGATTGACCGGCGCATAGGGCTGAGATAAAAGATCTCCACTGCTGGCGATCCGGAGCCAGCGTCTTCACTTGCTGCCAGTCAAGGTTCTCGTCAACTGTGCGGATTTCAGCGGCTAGACTTCGCCGCCACGAGCTTTAGGGTCTGCCTCTTCTTCGATGCCCAACTGGATTCCAGTCAAGCGCCTCTCTGCAAATCTCGTTTTCATCTCTTCGCAGCGTGTGCCCAATCCATCTCCACTTACGTTCCCGAATCTCGATTTCTAGTGCCTTTTGATGACACCGGCGATGAAGTTCAACGTTTGAGATCCAGTTGCCAGGCCACCAAGCGCGGATGATGTTCCGCAGGCAGCGATTCACAAAAACTTGCAGTTTTCGCGTCGTCACCGCATATGTGCACCAAGTTTCACACCCGTACAGCAATACGGATTTGACGTTTGAGTTGAAGATTCGGATCTTAGTTCGTAGAGAGATCTGGCGTGACCGCCAGATGTTTCGGAGACTCGCAAACGCAAATCGGGCTTTTCTGATCCGGGTTTCGATGTCCTTCTTGGTACCACCATCAGGCGTAATCTGGCTACCAAGATACTGGAAGCACTCCACTGTCTCAACCTGTTGTCCAGCTACCACGAAATTGGAACGATTTTCTGTATTGATCTCCATCGACTTGGTCTTTCCGACATTGACTTTGAGACCTGCTGCCTTGGAGCTTTCGGTGAGGTCGTCGATTTTGCTCTGCATGTCCTGTTGTGTTTGGGCGAGCAAAACAATATCGTCTGCCAGGTCAAGGTCGTTCAGTTGCTCCATGGTTGAAGGATTCCACGGCAATCCTCGGTTTGGTCTACAGTCAATGGATCCAGTCAAGATCTCATCCATTACGATGAGAAAAAGCAGCGGTGAAAAAATACATCCTTGTCTCACTCCAGCAGTCACCGGGATTGGTTCGGACAAGACACCGTCGTGCAAGACCTTGCACGAAAATGCCTCGTATTGTGCTTCGATGAGATGGACTAGTTTCTCTGGGACCCCTCGTCGTCTAAGAGCAGCCCAGATGTTTTCGTGGTTCAGTCGGTCAAATGCTTTTTCGAAATCAACGAACACCAGCAGAAGAGAGTCCTGGAATTCGTTGATTTGTTCCAGTATTATTCGTAGCGTTGTGATGTGGTCCACACATGATCGTCCGGATCGGAATCCAGCTTGTTGCCGTCGGAGTGTAGCGTCGATTTTCTCCTGGATCCTGTTCAGGATCACTTTGCAGAGTACTTTAAGGGTTGTACAGATCAAAGTTATGCCACGCCAGTTACCGTACTCTGTTAGGTCTCCTTTCTTTGGGACCTTCACGAGGATACCCTGCATCCAGTCGGCCGGGAATGTTGCAGTATCCCAAATGTCAGCGAAAAGACGGTGCAACATTTGTGCTGACAAGGCAGGGTCGGCTTTGAGCATTTCAGCAGGAATGCAATCGATTCCAGGCGCTTTGTTGGATTTCATGTCCTTGATTGCCGCTTCTATTTCAGGCAGCGAGGGCGCATCCGAGTTGACGCCATTAATGCGACTTACTGTGGGCGCCTCGAGCTGCGGGTTCTGTTGGCCATTGCTATTTGTAACTCGGAAAAGTTGATCAAAATGCTCAGTCCAACGCTTGAGCTGATCTGTTCGATCTGTCGGCAGCTGACCTGCTCGGTTTTTCAGCGGCATTCTTGCATTAGTCCTTGCACCACTAAGGCGGCGAAAAATATCATATAATAATCGGATATCTCCAATGGCGGCGGCTCTTTCTCCCTCTTCGGCTAGGGAGTTTGTCCAGGCTCTCTTGTCTCGTCTACAAGCTCGTTTAACTGCCTTTTCCAGCTCCGCATATCGTAAGCGGGCGGCTGCTTTGGCTGACCCGGTACATGCCTGCTCAATTCCGACTTTCGCCGTTCTCCGATCATCGATCATCCTCCAGGTTTCATCCGACATCCATTCACTTCGTCTTCCACAAACTTTACCAAGAGTACCATGGCTCGTCGTGATAAAGGCATTCTTGATTCCACACCACTGTTCTTCGACTGTTCCGTCTGTCGGCAGCTCCGAGGCTCGGGATTTTAGCTGTTCAACGTATGCCCTTTTCACCTCTGGATTCTCCAACCGGCGGACGTCGTATCGACACCCGACTTTCTCCTCGCGCCGTTGGACACGCGCAACTCTCAGTCGTATCTCGCCAAGGACGAGGTGATGGTCAGATGCAATGTCTGCGCTTCGTTTGTTGCGGACATCAAGAAGGCTCCTTCTCCATTTTCGACTGATGCAGATGTGGTCAATTTGATTTTCTGTTCGGCCATCTCGGGATACTCAAGTGACCTTATGTGCTGGTCGATGGGGGAAGAGCGATCCACCGATCACCATGTTGTTGTTGCCACAAAATTCTACAAACAGCTCTCCGTTTTCGCTCATCTGTCCTAGACCATGGCGCCCCATGATGCGCTCAAAGTCCTGATTATCGGAGCCAATCTTTGCGTTGAAGTCGCCTAAGTGGATTTGAATGTCACCCTTCGGAATTCTCTCAACCACGCTGTTCAATTGACTGTAAAACTGCTCTTTCTCCTGCAAATCGGCAACGTCAGTTGGCGCATAACACTGGACCATTGTAAGGTTTCTAACCCGTGTTCTGAATCTGGCTACGATTATTCTTTCCCATCTTATGAGGGCCGCATGGGCCTGCGGGCTTAACAGGAAACCAACTCCTCGTTCCCGAGTAGCATGTTCTCCTCGTATGCCAGAGTAAAGCAGTACTTGCCCGGACTGTGTCTTGTGTTCTCCAGTGTTAGGCCAACGGACTTCGCTCAGTCTCAATATCTCTAGCTTGAGGCGGCTAGCTTCTCTAGCAAGTTGAGCCAGCTTTCCTGGCTGGGCAAGGGTCAAAACATTCCAAGTTCCAATTCTAGTCCGTGTTTTCATGCTAAAAGTCGTTGCCAAAGTTCCAATTCGGTTATTTCTTCTCTCAGTTTCTGTAACAATACAAGGTATCAGGAGCAGTAGGTTGTTAGCCTAAAGTCCCTATCCCGCGATGGGGCTGCCATCTTGGACTTAGCTGGCGGGAGCCGCATTTCATAAATTCAGCCGCTTGCTGCAAGACAGACGCTGTTTGAGCCGCCCCTGACCTGGGGAACAGACGCGTGCGGCCACTTTCTCAGTCTGCATGCGACCAAAGCATCCACCGGGGTTGGGTACCCGATCTCCGCTTAGGTTACTCGCACCCCAGCCGGCACCGCGGGGAGGTAGAGATAGGAGTTGTGAATAAGAGGTGATATGACCACTATGGGGTCTCGTGTTGCACATTATCCACCGTTTACCAGCCATAATGAGATGATTTATTGAATTGACAAATAAGTTTTAACAAAATTAGATGATATTCTCTTGATAAACGCTTCCCATTTTATTGACTAAGAAAGACTCTCATATCCCATAAATAAAACATACATAGGAGAGATAAGGACATAACGAGCACCCGGGGCATAATAAACACTCATCTTTTCTACGTATTTTCTTAAATGAATTTTCCTGGGCATTTGTTTCGTACTTCTTATAGCAAAAATTTTTCACAAAAAAGGAATCTCCTTATCATCTTTACAAAGATATTTAAAAAAACAGCTAGGTTCGCAAGAGGAGAAAATATTATAATTTTTGAGCACCATGAAATAAGTTCTTATGATCTTTGAATCATCCTGATCTATAATGTACGCACTGCAACATGATGTACACATTGTTTCTCTATTTTCACCATCATAAAGTTTTTGATTTTTCACATAAATCAATTTTAAAACACGTTTTTACTTAAATTTGTTGGCTCGGGACGATCAGAGCACTATTAATCGGGGCACGATGACCGTTTTCTGACGTATAATCTAGTAGTGAATTCATCTCGATGTAGTCAACTTAATTATAGAGCTACAGCTTCACAAGTTTACATCTGACGATGTGGCCTATCGGTAAGGTGTCGGAGAGGTAATCAAAGAACTGGACTTCGATTTCTGTTCGAGGAGATTTTTTCCATTTACTATTCATGATCGTTTTTTTTTTATTGTTACATTATACGGCTATGCTCATCTGCCAAACAAAGAACCAGAAACATAATGTATGAGCTTGTGTGAATTGACAGACCAAGATTATTTTGCTACTGCTTTGTTGTTGAATTCGCTGCTGGATTCCTCGGCAGAAAACGCTCATCGTGCCCCGATTAATGGTGCTTATACTGCCCCAAGGGGGGTACTCATTATGTCTCTACTGTGACTGGTTTTCAGCTTTAGGCAAACATTTTTAAAATGCATTTTTAACGTTTTTATCTAGTTTTTCAAGTTTCAGCCAAGACTCGCCGAAAAACTGGAGCCCGGATAAGCGGGGTTCTACTGATCGATTTTGAGTTGAAAATGGCGAAAAAATCATCATATGTATAGTGTGAAATATGATGATTTTTTCGCTATTTTCAACTCAAAATCGATCATTTTTGCATTTATACTCCTTTGGCTCTGATGGTCTCAAATATTATGCATTGAACAAATTATATAGTAAGAACACTACTTACACCAATTAATAATGCTTCTATAAGTGCAATCAGCCCACAATTCCTTGTAATATTTCTAGATTGCACGGTGCATTCATATTCTTCGATCATAAAACTAAACCAACAAACGAGCCAACAAAGGGCTAAAGCAGCCTGGAGCCACCAGAACTAGGGTAAATGATCTTGAGCGGAACTAGTCAAAATCTGATCTTGAGCGGAACCATTTACTTTTTCTAAGTTCTAGGCAATGAGTGTTTATGAATCTTACCAAATTGTTAAAAAAAACACTTTTTCAAGATCTTTTCATACAAGCATTTACATTTTTGCTAAAATTTATTAACTGAAATAATGTTATTAGAAGATTTAAAAACATACCCATTTCTGCTGCAATTTTCATCAATCTACGCTGACTTTGAACGTCAATTTATGTCACCCTTGATCGTTGTAAACTGATTCTCAATGATTAAAATGGTAGAAAAACTCATAAAAAAGCATTATTCGGGTTTTTGTAACAAGTTTTCCATCAGAATATCAATAAATAGCGTAGTTTTTAAAAGTAAAATATGATCTTGAGTGGAACCATCTTCGATCTTGAGCGGAACTACTAGCTTCCGAAATAAACCGCTAGGTGCGCTGCCTTATGCCTAATGTCTCACACGCAGTTTTTACCCCTGAATATATGCAGCACATTTGTATATTTCTTATTCTATCAACTTTAGGGAAAGAAAAAATGTAAAATAAGGTTCGAATTGAACAAAAACTAATTAATTGGTGACACAGCATACCAAACAAGGCACAATCTTTCTTTCAGAGGGACGACGAGAAGGAGAAGAAAGGCTTTCATACATATTTTTGGCATAATTCGAGAACTAATAAAGCCAATAAAGTTAAGTCATTATTTCAGAATAAGAATCAATCTTCATTGCCATTACTATTCGAACTTTATGAAGTAGCTTTTTTTACAAAGAGATTGTTTAAGATGTTCGCATTCAAATTTAAAACGATATACTACTTAATAAACAAAAATTCAAATTGTTTTTTATACCCATTCTTTCAGTTTTACAAAGTGTAGCAAAGCACACCGGGTTAGCTATTTTATAATACTTCACGATTCAATTGGTGGCCTGGTATTGAAAACCTATCCGATTCCCTTGTCCCTTGACTTTACACTTGAGCTCGAACTGGAAATCGG
>NC_073693.1:230976742-231108136 GCF_029784155.1 Uranotaenia lowii | reverse complement strand
ACAATCATGTAGGATTGGGAAGCCATACTCATTAAAGACTGTGGAAAGAAAAGATGAGAATTGATGTTCTGGTCTGTAAAACTTTCAATGTGACCGAATTTTGATAATAAAGTTATATTTGTAGTTCTAATGATTATTGTACTTTCATATTTTAATTTTTTTTTGTTTCGATTAAAGTCGTTTTAACATCTTTGTGTCATTCACAACTTTATATCAACAATGCAGTTGACGGAGAGTCATTGAAAAACTTATCCGGCTTAACATTTAGCTCAGTCGGCAAAGCAGTTGCTTCCGAGAGTTAGAGCCCAAGAGTTAACATCGAACACAGTTGTTCAAATTATTCTAATTAAAAGTATTTGGGAAAATCTTTGAATTTTATCTTCTTCGAGTACTGTGATATGCCGTGACTTTAGTTGTAGATGGAAGATATTTTGAACCAAGCACAACTTTTCAAATATGTATGTAAATATTTACGAAGAATGACCCTTTTTAAGTTTGTACCCTAAGCTTCAACTTAAATTTTCAGTAATCAGTTTTATTTAGATTCAGTCAAATAAGTTCCTAACGAGTCTAACCAAACCAACAATATGGAACAGTTATAAATAAGATCAAGAACAAATCACAAGACTAACTGGACGATGATGGTAATGATGGTGATAATGTTCATGATGATAGGCAATAGTATTCGTTCGGAAGATTTGGACAGTTAATGGGGCAGAGAATGGATGGTAGCAGATTCATTCCTAGCCTATATTGTAACGTTAATCGCTTGTTGGGGATTGCAAGCAAATGAGGTTAATGAGGGGAAACTATTCCTATATTTTCGTTGATAACTGCCATGAGATCTATTTGCCGTTGAATTGTTTCATAAAAAAATATCTTCAAGATCAGTCTTGAATGAATAATCAACTTAATATGAACATCTAGTCCTTATCGAATTTAAAGTTGAGTTTCCGTTAAAATGTTGAAATAAAATCATCATTGTGAAGTAGCATCATGATACAGCAATGCGATTGCTTGCCCCAGGCTTTCAGAGGTACTTTTCATGATTAACCCAGCAAACATTTTTGTAGGTACATATATTTCTCAACAGCTTTGTTATACGTTTCATATACATTAGAGAATGATCGTATGAATCTCGAAAAAATAGCATTTATCTACCAAAGTGGAGGCAATATTCATATTTTCAAGTTTTGGCAATCTGGTTGCACTGATGGTTGCAGAGAGAGCAACAAAGCGTTCTCTCACTTGACCCACGCGGGAGAAAAAAAGGAACGAAATAGTCTTCAAAATTTGCCCGCAGCACATCTGTTTTCTACTAAAAGGGTTATATGCCTACTTTAACTCACTACATGAGGCACAATGAGCACCTTTAGGTGGGGAAAAATGGGCACTTTTTATTTCGTTATTTTACAAAAAATAATTTGGTTTTTTAGGAATATATTTTGTTTCCCTTTATTTCACCTATTACACAAAAGTATCTTTAAAACTGCCTGTAAGATTTTTATTTACAAAAAATGTATTTAATTGAACAGAAACTACTGATGTGACTAAGCATTTTGATCCAGAAAATTTTCAACAAAAACATTTAAATACATTTTTTTCGGTTTTTCAAATTGTATACACCATAAACTGAAAAATTAAAAAAAATATCACGGAAGGTTAAGGTTGATGATATTTAAAGTTATCGTTGTCTGCACTTTGCGGGCCAAATGCGAGAATTTTCATTTTTCCATTTTCATTTTTTTGACGCAAGAGTGTCCTTAGAGCAAAACTCAAATGAAATAAATTCTCTAATGAAAATGAAACTATCTTCCACAAAATTAAACACAACACTTTAGGTAACTCAACGAAACCAAATTTATAAAATAAGTCCCCCAAAAGAAGCTTTGGGAAGCCAAATTTCGTCGTTTTTCAGCTTAAATTCCTATGCGGTTCTAAATGTGTAAAGAATAAATATTAAAAAAACTACCTTGTAGAAGTCTCTAGCCGTTGTTTCATTCCAAAAAACAAATTATAAACTTTCCTCAAAAGCTAGAATGATCATGAAAGGGTATCTGGGCCTTAAAAATGTTAGATTGTATTCTTAAACAATCTGCCTCAAACCCCCCACCACCCTATTATTTTATTTACATAGTATTCCGTCTTACGACATAACTTGACGAACATAATTCCTAAAATTCACTCGGTCCATGGCAACCGTTCTCCAATTTCTCGGGCACCCCACGTTCGCCAGATCACGCTCCACTTGGTCTAACCACCTCGCTCGTTGCGCTCCTGCTCGTCTTGTTCCTACCGGATTCGTGGCGAACACCTGTTTTGCAGGACAGTCATCCGGCATTCTCGCAACATGTCCCGCCCAGCGTATCCGGCCAGCCTTAACCACCTTCTGGATACTGGGTTCGCCGTAGAGTCGCGCGAGCTCGTGGTTCATCCTTCGCCTCCACATTCCGTTCTCCTGTACGCCGCCAAAGATGGTTCTTAACACTCGTCGCTCGAATACTCCGAGTGTACGCAGGTCTTCCTCGAGCAATATCCATGTCTCGTGCCCGTAGAGAACAACCGGTCTAATGAGCGTCATATACAGGTTACACTTCGTGCGAGGGCTAAGTCTTCTCGACCGCAGTTGCTTGTGGTGTCCATAGTAGGCACGACTTCCGCTGATAATTCGCCTCCGGATCTCACGGCTGGTGTCATTGTCTGCGGTCACCAGTGAGCCGAGATAGACAAAGTCTTCGAATATCTCCAGCTCGTCGCCGTCGATCGTGACCTTGTTATTACTGGACAAGCGGGTTCGGTCGGTCTCGGATCCGCAGGCCAGCATGTACTTTGTCTTGGACGTATTAATCATCAACCCAATCCTTCCTGCTTCGCGTTTCAGTTTGCGGTAGATCTCCTCCACCGCCGCAGATGATCTGCCGACTTTATCAATGTCATCGGCAAAGCAGATAAGTTGACTGGATCTGTTGAAAATCGTGCCCCGCATTTCGCCCACCGCTCGTCGAATAACACCTTCTAGCGCCACGTTGAACATCATGCAGGATAGACCATCACCTTGTCGAAGCCCCCTGCGCGATTCGAATGAACTCGACAATTCACCCGAAATCCGCACACAGCACTGCGTTCCATCCATCGTCGCCTTGATCAGTCTGATCAGCTTCCCGGAAAAGCCGTTCTCGTCCATGATTTTCCATAGCTCGTTACGGTCGATCGTGTCGTATGCGGTTTTGAAGTCGATGAATAGATGGTGCGTAGGGACTTGGTGTTCACGGCATTTTTGGAGGATTTGCCGTAATGTGAATATCTGGTCCGTCGTAGACCGTCCCTCCATAAAGCCGGCCTGATGACTTCCCACGAATCTGTTTGCTTGTGGCGTTAGGCGGCGGAGTAGGATTCGGGACAACACTTTGTAGGCGGCATTGAGGACAGTGATCGCTCGGTAGTTCTCACAGTCCAATTTGTCGCCCTTCTTGTAGATGGGGCATATTACCCCCTCCTTCCACTCCTCCGGTAGCTGTTCTATGTCCCAGATCCGGATTATCAACCGGTGTAGGCAATCGGCCAACCTGTCCGGGCCCATTTTGATGAGTTCAGCTGCGATGCCATCCTTCCCAGCCGACTTGTTTCTATTCAGCTGGCGAATGGCTTCCTTAACTTCACTCATCGTTGGGAGTGGCTCGTCTTCGTCGTTGGCTACGCCGGCGATGTACCTCCCCCCACCGTCCTGATCCCCTGCATGTGCGCCGTTCAGGTGTTCATCGAAGTGCTGCTTCCACCTTTTCATCACCTCACGATTGTCCGTCAGGATACCCCGTCCTTATCCCGGCATATTTCGGCTTGCGGCACGAAGCCTTTGCGGGATGCGTTGAGTCTCTGATAGAACTTTCGTGTTTCTTGGGAACGATGCAGCTGCTCCAGCTCCTCGAGCTCCTCCTCCTCCAGGCGGCGCTTTTTCTCCTGGAAAATTCGGACTCGCTGCCTCTTCCGCTGTCGGTGATTTTCCACATTTCGACGGGTGCCTCTCTGCACTACTGCCGCCCGCGCGGCATTCTCTTCGTCCATCACCCTCCTACACTCCTCGTCGAACCAGTCGTTCCGTCGAGATCGCTCCACATAACCGATGACGTTCTCCGCAGCACTGTTGATGGCTGTTTTGATGGTATCCCAACAGTCCTCGAGAGGGGCTTCGTCAAGCTCGCCCTCTGCCGGCAGCGCTGCTTCAACCGATTGCGCGTAGTCTGCCGCGACCTCAGGTTGCTTCAGTCGCGCGATATTTAACCGAGGCGGGCGCCGGTTTCGCGTGTTGTTCACTACGGAGAGTTTTGGGTGCATCTTCACCATCGCCAGATAATGGTCCGACTCGATGTTGGCGCCCCGACAGGATCTGACGTCGATGATGTCCGAGAAGTGCCGGCTGTCGATCAAAACGTGGTCGATCTGTGTTTGAGTTTGGTACGGTGATCTCCAGGTGTACTTGTGTGGGAGGCGGTGCTGAAAAAAGGTACTACGTACGGCCATTCGTTTGGAGGCGGCGAAATCTATCAGTCTGAGGCCGTTTTCGTTGGTCAGCTGGTGCGCACTGAACCTTCCAATTGTCGGTTTAAATTCCTCCTCCTGGCCGACCTGAGCATTGAAATCCCCGATGACGATCTTGATATCATGTTTTGGGCAACGGTCGTATTCACGCTCCAGCTGCGCGTAAAATTCGTCTTTGTCGTCACCGGTACTTCCGAGGTGAGGGCTGTGCACGTTGATGATGCTGATGTTGAAGAACCGGCCCTTGATTCTCAACCGGCACATTCGTGAGTTGATCGGCCACCACCCGATCACGCGCTTTTGCATCTTTCCCATCACTATAAAAGCTGTTCCAAGCTCGTGTGTGTTGCCGCAGCTCTGGTAGATGGCACGACCATCTGGGTACGTTCGTACCCTGGAGCCCTTCCAGCATACCTCCTGCAGCGCTACGATGTCGAATTTGCGGCTCTTCAATTCGTTGGAGAGCACGTGGGTACTGCCCACAAAATTTAGAGATCGGCAGTTCCATGTTCCAAGTTTCCAATCGCTAGTCCCTTTTCGTGGCGTGGGTCTTTGCCGATTTCCATCCGAAATTTGTTGTTCGTTGTTCGTTGCTTATGTTTTTTGTAGTCACAGGCTCGCAAGGCCCGCAGCTAACCCCACTATCTCGCAGGAGGACCGTCGTGATGTTGCTGTTTTGGGTCCCGAACACCACCAGGACGCTGTTGCACTCCGCACGCCGCCCCTGACATGGAGAACAGACGCGTACGAAGCCCCCTGACTCAGTCTGCATGCGACCAAAGCATCCACCGGGGTTGGGTACCCGATCTCCGCTAAGGTTGCTCGCACCCCAGCTAGCACCACGGGGAGGTAGAGAATCGGAGTTGCAGACAAGAGGTGATATGACCACTACCCGAAGGTTGGGTGTATGGGGTCTCGAGTTGCACATTGTCTACTTCGCTAGCCCCCCCACCACCCTATTTTCAGATCAAGAAATAAATTTGCGTGGTACTGGGAAATTACTTGATCCTAAAAGGTATTTTGAAACAAGTATTAACAAACATGTCCGAAAATTTGCTCGCCTACGGCGGAATTCAATCTTAAATCTCTTCAACGTCATACATTTTATTTTATGACACTGAAACTATGAATTGTTAAGTTTGATTGGCAATTCCACCAAACAGTTGTTTTGTGACACTCAAGTGCCTTATCTTATCTGTAGAATGGGTTTTTTTTTTCAAGAAATGAAACAGAAATTGAATACATCAACAAGCTGAGAGGCATGGATTGGTTTTTACTAATCACGATAGTCAACAGAATGAACAAAAAAATATCTAGAACTTAAAGTCCATTACTTTACAGCTAATCACTTTTATTGAAAGAAAAAATCATTAGTGTCTTTACACATTTTATGCTAAATTAAAATAAACCAATTTTGGCCCAAATTTTATTCTGTGATTCTTGTTCTTCTAAATGCTCAACTTACATTCGAAAGGGTTTTGATAAACCATACAAGGCCACAAAATTCACATTTTTCCGAGGTGCAAATAATTTATCAGCTAAAATAGTAAAAGTTTTCTTTTTGTTTACATCTCCACAAATTTTGACATTTTTCACATTTTTCCGAGGTGCAAATAATTTATCAGCTAAAATAGTAAAAGTTTTCTTTTTGTTTACATCTCCACAAATTTTGACAAATTTTTAAAACAAAAATTGAACCAAATTGAGCTATATTTTTTTTATTATTATGTACGTCAATTTGTTTATTAGTGCTTATAAAATTATGTACAAGAGATCAAATTTCAATTCTTAAGTTAAATTCTAATTCATTCACATTAACTACTCTGTTTGAACAACTTTCAATGTAATTGATGTAACTAGCAAGCAAGCGTAGAATGATTGTGCGAGTACTCCTATTCGTACCCTCCAGCGAAGGCCTTAACAAATCATCACTTGATAAGCGCCGACCTCCAGCAGAGATGATAAATTGTTGTAGGCATCGAAAACTATCTTGAGCTCGTGCGCATGCAAAAAATTTGTGTTCCAACGTCTCCACCGAACCACAGTGCAGGCAAAGATCGTCGTCGGCGCGTCGCATTGTGTGTAATAATTGCTGATGGGCTAATTTGCCATTTACCCACACGTAAAGAAGGCTCCGTTGGTGGGGCAACAGCAAACGAGAAAAAATATTCTTCCAAATTCGTCTCCAGTTTTCACTTGGGTGATCTCGCTCGACTCTCGGCTGCTCCGTTTGCGAAATGAAAAAACTCTGTACGTTTGCGGCAGTCATTAATTGTCTCAGCTGATCGGGAAGACTGGGGTAACTGGTGAGAATTTGTGTCAAGCAAGGAAGTGTTGTGGGGCTATTCGTTGATTGGTGATGAATGA
This sequence comes from Uranotaenia lowii, assembly GCF_029784155.1. Lineage (NCBI taxonomy): Eukaryota > Metazoa > Arthropoda > Insecta > Diptera > Culicidae > Uranotaenia > Uranotaenia lowii. The sequence goes on along the minus strand of NC_073693.1, from coordinate 231,101,233 downwards.
TGAAATCTTTATAAAACGGCATCGATTCAATTTCACTCAGATGACGGTTGAGGAGTAGCGCTTTACATTTCATTGCAGGGATTTGTAATTTTAATCCACCGTGCTCAACGTTGCGGGCGAGTTGTTGAATTGGAACTCGGGCGCAGTAACCGCGCCATAGGAATGTTCCAATTGTTGATGTTATTTTGGCTATATGTACGCTGTACGGCATAATTGTAGAGGATACGTACCATAGTTTGGAGGTGATGAAAGTGTTTAATAACGTAACCTTCTGATATACAGTGAGCGTGCGAAGATTGTGAAGCCAGATCTGCCGACTAAAGTTTACAATTAGTTTTTCCCAATTTAACCGTATCATTTCACGAATGCAGTTAGTAAATATCAAGCCCAGAATTTTGATTTCTTTTGCCGTTTTAAGCCATGATGCTGATAAAGGGTTCCCATTTTGTGAACCTACGTCGATCGATGTGGTTTTTTGCTCATTTAGCAGCGCCCCTGAGACTTGGTGAAAACTTCTGAACAAATTGCGCATGTTGGAGATCTGTTCATTATTGGTAATGATAACGCTTATGTCGTCAGCGTAAGCAACAATCAGGTCATTTCCGCATACGGTTTCTAGGCGCCGTAGAAGCGGATGTAGATACAATACAAATAGATGCATTGAAAGAGGATCGCCTTGACGTACAGAGCGTAAAATAGGAAAAGGTGTCGAGAGGTGGCCATTAATGAGAAGACGAGATGTGGCGTTGTTAGCAATGTTGTTTAGCAGGTGTATCAAATCCAAATTCAAACCAAGGTCCGATAGAGTTTTGAAAAGGAAACTGTGTTCTACCCGATCGAAAGCGTGATCGAGATCAAACGATATGAGCTTACCCTTTCTTCGAGTCGTAATCAGCTGAGCAATTCTATCCTTTAAAGACAATGTGGCTTGAAAAATGTTACGTTGGGTGTTGGAGCATTTTTGACTATCGCTGAGCAGGTGGTGTTGTTGCATTACTTTTTCGATTCTCGCTTTTAATATTCGAGAAAGCAATTTGTAGTCGACGTTCAGAAGACTTATCGGGCGATAGGAGTGTGCCGCGTTTCCCGAATCTCGTTTTTTTACCAACACTATGACGCCGTTAACAAATTCCGATGGAAAATTAGAGTTTAGAGCATCATTCAGCACTAGATTGAGCTCTCGGTGGATGATGTCGAACGTACGCAAATAAAATTCTCTCGGCAAGCCGTCGGGACCTGGTGATTTTTTGGGTGCACTAGTTTTGATTGCCGAAAAAATTTCATCCGTTGTGATGGGTCGCATACATGCATTATTTTCGTCGTCGTTTTCAGGAACTACTCGTTCGCAGCGGAAATCGTCGTTCTCTTCTAAGGGGACATTTGTGTACAAATTTGTAAAATATTGCACCAAATGTCTCTGTATCCAAACGGAGTCGGCTAACGTTTGATTCTGCTCGTCTTGAAGATGATCGATCGTGGTTCTCCTCCTCGCCCTCTCACCCAACTGGAAAGTGGAAAGGGGCTCACCAGCAATGTGTGTCTCGTTGTTACGAATAAATAGCTGGGTAAAACGCCGCTGATGTGCAAGCATATCACCTTTTAGCCTATTTATCGTTGTTATCATCTCGGGGTTCCGAAAGTAGCTATCATACGCATGTTGTAGAAGACCGAAAAGTCGTTGCTGCTCGCGATGGAAATCATCGAAGGCTAATTTCGATTTCCACCGGTAGAATGTTTGGATTTGGTGTTTTGCGTATGATAGCCACCACTGCATCCACGATGAGTAGTGACGACGCTGGCGAGTCCAATATTGCCAGCTGATTTGGAATTCCTCAATGTTGTCATCAGTGAGAAGGTGTGGGCGAAGGCTCCAGAATCCTCTACCATTGGGCAGATCGGAAAGTGGAAGGCAAATCCGTGCGGTAACTGCTTTGTGGTCTGAGAAACAGCAGACGTGAACAGCTGTTGCCCTTAGCTGTGTTCGCAATCCTTCACTCACGTAGAAGCGGTCAAGGCGGGATGTCGAGTTGTGTGTAATGTATGTGTGACCAGCTTCACGAGCCCGAAGTTGTAGCCACACGTCGCGTAGGTTCATCTGCTGGATCGTTGTTTGTAAAGCTGGGCTCGAGTTGTTTTGGCCTGTGGCATCACACTGTCGAAGCACACAATTAAAGTCGCCACCTAAAATTATGTGTTCCGTGCGATGTCTGAGGTAGTAGGCAATAGTTTGGTTGAAAAAACGTTCTCGCTGAGCTCGGAGCATGGAGCCAGATGGTGCATACACATTGCACAGAGTTGTGTTGTTTATACGAACTGCTATTAGTCTGCCATCTAAACTTTTCTCGACATGCGAATATTTCATGTGTTCCTTTAGGGCTATCGCTGTACCTCTTCTTGCTTCGTCTACATTGCACAAGACGTTGTAACCTGGTAAATGTAGTTGTTCATTTTCGACCTCTTGTAGGAAAATAATGTCCAGCTCCAATGTTCGTATAAACGTTCGGAGAGCGTTGAGTTTTGTTGGGTTGGTGATGGTGTTGATGTTAATTGTGGCTATATTGCAGCTTGTGTTATCCATGTTTGTTGTTAGGCCTCTTCATCAACACTAATGTCGCTGTAGCCGCCAGTGTGCTTCATCTTCTTACTAGGTGGATTCTTCTGACGTTTGCTAGACCGAAGATTTTTTGACGCTTGTGAAGCATCAGATTCGCTGCCTTCGGAAGTACCTATCGGGGCATTGTGTGTTGGTTCTTGTGTCGGTTTTGGTATGGCAGGTGGAGGCATGTTAGGAATCTGAACATCTCCTACCTGTGTCGTGGTTCCCGGCTGTGATGCTGGTGTCGGTGTAGGTTGGCTGGCTGGTGTCGGTACAGGTTGGCTGGCGAGTGTCGAAGCAGAAAGGCTGGTGGGTGTCGGTGTAGGTTGACTGGGTGGTGTTGGTCTTTGGAAATGTTGTCTCTTGGGGAGAGTTGGTTGTGTTGGTTGTGTAGGGAGTTTTGCTACATTAGCATACGAAAGTTTGTTTTGGTCTGCTGTGAGTTTCTGCACAAGCAGTTTTTTGTTCTGCACACAAGGTATCCCGTTGTGTATGAACTCGCTACAGTGTGGGCACGTCTGTCGCTGGCCTTTGTAGCTCAACGAAGTTGTTTGTCCGCCTATCACGACGAAAGAGGGGATGTTGACATCCACAATCATGCGAGCAGATCGAACACCAATCGATACTCCTCCCAAGAGAAATTTGTCGTCCCATAGCACATCGCGTACCGATAGGACTTGGCCATAAGCCTGTAGAAAAATTGCTATTTCTTCGTTCGACACAAACTCAGTCAGATCGAACAGTCTCACTTCAACTGCTCCATCCTCCATCATGATGCGTACTTTGTACGGTTTGCCTTCCACTACGATCTCGTGTTTGTTATCATGTTCCTCGATGATACGCTCCGCGATCTCGAGGTCAGTCACCTTGACATACACACAACCGAGTCGCCTATTCGGTTGCAGTTGTAACACGTTTTCACGAGTAAGACCGAGCTGTTGCCCGACGAAATTATGAACTTCTTCATACGGCGGGGCTTTGGGTGCGAGGGAGAAATCGATGCGAAATGTATTTTCGCGTCTCCCCATCGCTAAATCGAAATGCGCGCGTTACTACACACACGGCACTTGATTCGCGTTATTTGTCGAACGTACTTTAACTTCGTAGGATTTACTGTTTTCGCTCTTCTGTAAATCACGACCGATCCGCTCAAAAAATCAACAAATTTTTCAAATGAAATAAATCTTTTTTTATATCTTTATTATGTAATGTCAGATTAACTTGTAATGATAAAATGTAAAATTTCACTTTCAGATCACTGTATTTCTGATAGTAAAATTTTTAAGCTAAACATAATTTTTCAATTAAAAGGATTATAAACAAACTCAGAATCAGTTTTTGTTATTCATGTTTATTTACTGTTTCTTCAGTTATCAATGATTGATGATTGAAAAATCAGTCATTATGAATTATGAATTAAATTTTATAATTATTAATTTTAAAATATTTTTTCTCTCAAATGTTTAATGACTTATATTTTTTGTATCCATATTTGGCATTAATGTTTAAAAAAATTAACCATATTCAATAGTACTACTATTGGATTTTTGCATTTTTTTTTTCAAATATGTACGTTTTTGTTTTTTTTTTAAATAAATTTTTGTGTTCAGAAAATATAATTTTTCTTATCAAATTTTAATGAAAAATAATTGATACTTTTCACTTATTTTTAATATTTTAAATCTTTTTTTATATCGATCATGATTAATCGATCAATTTTTTTTTAATCTTCTGAAAGTTCTAAAAGGGATATTAAGTAGCAACTTCGAAATTTGAATTGAATGGGGTATGTTTACCAAATCAGTACTTCTTTTTGCTTTCAATTTTTACAACAAAGCTTGAAATACCTTATTTCATTTTCCATCAGTTTTTTGATTGATCAATCAAATAATTCCTTTAATGATGAATTCAACACACACAGTTATTATTGTGAACTTTAAAAATAAGCTTTGTTAGCCTTGTATTTTCTTTACAAGAAAAATATGGATATTAAATAAAAAATAATTTCTGAATTTGACCATTTGAATTTGAATTAAATATTTTCTTCTTTTCATAAAAATTAACATGAAACTTAAATAAGATACACTGCCGGCCAAAAGTTTGGGATCACCCACTAAAAAACATGCAAATTTTGATCGTTCATATCTCAGCCGTCTTAGGACATATTGAAAATCTTCTGATCTCATTTGAAAGATAATGAGCAATAGCTATCTCGGAGGTATTTTGTCCAAATATAATGTTTTAGTTTTGAACTTAAAACTTAACCTAAAGTTATACCATTTCCAAAAAATCGCACTCATTATTCAAAGCCGATCATCTCGGGATAGGGTGGACCAAATCTCAAAATTTGAGTGGCATTAGAATTCCTGTTCTTTACTTCTCAAAACACAATCAAAAAATTTTGTGAAAAAAATAAAAAACGTATTTTTTATTAATAAAATAGACACTTGAGTTATCGTCCAAAAGTTTGGGATCACCTCTTTGTATGATGAGTTTGGGATCATTCTTATAAAAACATGCAAATTTGTTTTATTCATATCTTTTTCATCTAACATCTTATTGCAGATCTGAAGGGTTCATTTGGAAGCTAAGGAATTGTTGTTTTTTAATAAATTCATTCAAAAATTATATTTTGAAGTGATAACCATAAAAAAATCACCTGAAATTAATTGTTTTTTTGAAAGTTCCCAGATTTTTTTTATAGTTCTCACCTTAAAATATAATTTTTGAATGAATTTATTAAAAAACAACAATTCCTAAGCTTCCAAATGAACCCTTCAGCTCTGCAATACGATGTTAGATGAGAAAGATATGAATAAAATAAATTTGCATGTTTTTATAAGAATGATCCCAAACTCACCATACAAAGAGGTGATCCCAAACTTTTGGACGATAACTCAAGTGTCTATTTTATTAGTTAAAAATACATTCTTGAATTTTTTCTCAAATTTTTTTGATTGTGTTTTGAGGAGTAAAGAGCAGGAATTCTAATGCCACTCAAATTTTGAGATTTGGTCCACCCTATCCCGAGATGATCGGCTTTGAATATTGAGTGCGACTTTTTGAAAATGTCATAACTTTAGGTTAAGTTTTAAGTTCAAAACTAAAACATTATATTTGGACAAAATACCTCCGAGATAGTTATTGCTCATTATCTTTCAAATGAGATCAGAAGATTTTCAATATGTCTTAAGACGGCTGAGATATGAACGATCAAAATTTGCATGTTTTTTAGTGGGTGATCCCAAACTTTTGGCCGGCAGTGTATGTGTTTTGAATAAATTCTCTTCAAAAAGAAATGAATATTACTTTTTTCTTATTGAGAATTCAAATTTCGTAATTAAATGTTTTTTTCTAGGAAGCAACGATTCGCAGTAACGTTTTTAATTACTTGACTTATCATTTTAATGCGATTCTATGTTAGCTGGAAATTATATCATAGAATGGCCTGCCTTTGTCCGACCGAACCGAACGCCATGAGAAATTTTTGGACTGCAGATTATGAAATTCATGTTAATTTTATGCGAAGTTGAAAAATCTAAGACATTTCACTGGAATGCATTTCTTGGATTATAAACTATTTATTCTGGTTTTTAAGTTCTACTGATTTCGTCTACAGTTGAAAATATTTGTACATTAAACTCGAATGACTCGGAAAAATGCTGATAGCGTTCAGTTCGGTCTGGCCGACCAAATGTTCAAGCACATTAACCCAAAAACTTTGTTCATAAAAGCTGAAAAGCTAAACATTAACGTAAAGTCAGTCATTTCTTTTCTAGTGCTTCAATGCAAATAATTAAAAACTAAAACAATTGTTGAATAAATACATTTTTTTTTTGTAAAGCTTGATGGATCACCTAGAAACTAGTTTCAGGATACATAAGCAAATTATTGTTATGAAAATTTTATCACCATTAGTTTCACCATCTTTCATTACTTCTCTTTTTCAATCCGTCTTTAAAATTTATTGTTCATAAAATGTTATGTTCAAGTTATTTGGCGAAGAAGAGAAAGAAATTGTTAAAGAAATTGTTGTGAAACCAAAATATATATTATTAGAAATTCTTTCTTAATATTTGAGATCCATATTTCAACATTAACGACAGATGACGTCAAAAAACGATTGAAAGTGAAACGAAATCTGCCAAACCCCTGCCCTGCCGATTAAAGTTGTCTCTCATTGCAACCCCGGGGCGCTCTACTTAATGCTCTGTTTAAATCGTGGTCCATCGTAAAGGCCAACAGTGCCATTGATGTTTTTTTCTTATTTCATCTGTACTGGTCCACTAACTTGGTTGGTCCGCACGAACTGTCCAGGGTGCGCGATTTGGTTGCACAATTTGCTCATCGGACCGTGAATCTGAGAGGACCCACTCGTCCTGGAGCGCAGTAATTGTCAACGACAGCGTTTATAATTGGCACCCGTTATGCCACCAACGACTGATTCGAGCAACTTTAGCCGGCTGTTTGTATTTTTTTTTCTTGTTCCAATGCATTGACATATCAAACATGTCGAAGACACTCGGACAAGGTCCTCGGTTATGGGACAGTGAACGAAAATGTTCCATCCTGGATTTCAACACATGCCATGTGCTGGCCCGATTTGCGTAGATTTTTATTTTCAGTTTTTAAATGTATCATTTCAACTTAATTAATCAATTTAACTAAGTGTATTTTTTAGGCAAATCAAGTGCATCTGAGGTGAGAATTTTTTTCAGTGTTGACTGAATGGCTTATCTCATCACCAGGGATCTACAGGGATAACTAGTTCATGAAGTATCGATTTTTTTCGGCGTGGCTCAAATTTAATTAATATTTTTCAGTCTTGGTGGCAACATTCAGGCACCAACAGCAAAAATTTTCAGCACCCACCTCGGTATACAACTCCCGATGTGGGAAGATTACCGGTGAATTATGAATATCTACTCTCACAAATTGCGCCTAACTAGGTTGTCGGATATTGGGTACAGTAAAAGATTAAAAACTCCTGTCATATCGCGTCGTAGAGCTCACGTTCAAGCTCGTGTTGCCTGCCGGATTTGGAAGCATTTTCGTTTGCTAGCCATGGCACAAGTCCGGGACCAGCTCGTTTATAATCTTCACATGCCTGGATCGGTCTGGTCTGGTTTGGAATGGCCAGGGCCAAGCCACCAGATGATGGGGCCTTGCTCTTCCTCCGCCCCCCGGGTGAGAAATGCTCTCGCTTTGTACTCCACTAGCCTAAAAACCGACCGGATGGGATAACGTTATTGATTAATTTAATCTCTATCTTCCGGAGCGGCAGTCAGCACGAGGATTTAGCCTCTACCCTGCGGAGGTGGTTATTTGCTAGCTCAATGACAGCCGGGTGAGCTTCAATATTTAAAAAAATCGCCTCCCGAAATTGGAACAAGCAGAAAGTTTTGTTGAATAAATTTAAACATATGTTTAAACCCTCTGTACAGCTGTTTATATGGTATTGAAACGCTTTGCTACTATTTTTTAATATTTGAGTAGATTACGTTATTTTTTTTTGACATCATCGCTTTTGACTGTATTGAAGAATTTCATTGATCCATAAACTTGGTTGAAGCCTGAGAAATTATTTGACTTATTGTTTTAAAAACATCGAAGATTGAATCTTGTTTAATTTTTTTCAAATCGCAAGTTTTTAAAGATTGAGAAAAAATAACAAGAAACGGTAGACTAGTGAACGGTAGACAACGTGCAACTCGAGACCCCATACACCCAACCTTCGGGTAGTGGTCATATCACCTCTTGTCTGCAACTCCGATTCTCTACCTGCTTTGGATGCTTTGGTCGCATGCAGACTGAGTCAGGGGGCTTCGTACGCGTCTGTTCTCCATGTCAGGGGCGGCGTGCGAAGTGCAACAACGTCCTGGTGGTGTTCGAGACCCAAAACAGCAACATCACGACGGTCCTCCTGCGAGATAGTGGGGTTAGCTGCGGGCCTTGAGAGCCCTTGACTACAAAAAACATAAGCAACGAACAACGAACAACAAATTTCGGATGGAAATCGGCAAAGACCCACGCGACGAAAAAGCACTAGCGATTGGAAACTTGGAACATGGAACTGCCGATCTCTAAATATCGTAGCACAGCAGGAGGTATGCTGGAAGGGCTCCACGATACGAACGAACCCAGATGGTCGTACTATCTACCAGAGCTGCGGCAACACACACGAGCTTGGAACAGCTTTTATAGTGATGGGAAAGATGCAAAAGCGCGTGATCGGGTGGTGGCGAATGTGCCGGTTGAGAATCAAGGGCCGGTTCTTCAACATCAGTATCATCAACGTGCACAGCCCTCACCTCGGAAGAACCGGTGACGACAAAGACGAATTTTACGCACAGCTGGAGCGTGAATACGACCATTGCCCAAAACATGATATCAAGATCGTCATCGGAGATTTCAATGCTCAGGTCGGCCAGGAGGAGGAATTCAAACCGACAATTGGAAGTTTCAGTGCGCATCAGCTGACCAACGAAAACGGCCTCAGACTTATTGATTTCGCCGCCTCCAAACGAATGGCCGTACGTAGTACCTTTTTTCAGCACCGCCTCCCACACAATTACACCTGGAGATCACCGTACCAAACTCAATCACAGATCGACCACGTTTTGATCGACAGCCGGCACTTCTCGGACATCATCGACGTCAGATCCTGTCGGGGCGCCAACATCGAGTCGGACCATTATCTGGTGATGGTGAAGATGCGCCCAAAACTCTCCGTAGTAAACAACACGCGAAACCGGCGCCCGCCTCGGTTAAATATCGCGCGACTGAAGCAACCTGAGGTCGCGGCAGACTACGCGAAATCGGTCGAAGCAGTGCTGCCGGCAGAGGGCGAGCTTGACGAAGCCCCTCTTGAGGACTGTTGGGATACCATCAAAACAGCCATCAACAGTGCTGCGGAGAACGTCATCGGTTATGTGGAGCGATCTCGACGGAACGACTGGTTCGACGAGGAGTGTAGGAGGGTGATGGACGAAGAGAATGCCGCGCGGGCGGCAGTAGTGCAAAGAGGCACCCGTCGAAATGTGGAAAATCACCGACAGCGGAAGAGGCAGCGAGTCCGAATTTTCCAGGAGAAAAAGCGCCGCCTGGAGGAGAAGGAGCTCGAGGAGCTGGAGCTGCTGCATCGTTCCCAAGAAACACGAAAGTTCTATCAGAAACTCAACGCATCCCGCAAAGGCTTCGTGCCGCAAGCCGAAATGTGCCGGAATAAGGACGGAGGCATCCTGACGGACAATCGTGAGGTGATCAAAAGGTGGAAGCAGCACTTCGATGAACACCTGAACGGCGCACATGCAGGAGATCAAGACGGTGGGGGAAGGTACATCGCCGGCGTATTAGCCAACGACGTAGAGGAGCCACTCCCAACGATGAGTGAAGTTCAGTAAGCCATTCGCCAGCTGAATAGAAACAAGTCGGCTGGGAAGGATGGCATCGCAGCTGAACTCATCAAAATGGGCCCGGACAAGTTGGCCAATTGCCTACACCGGTTGATAGTCTGGATCTGGGACATAGAACAGCTACCGGAGGAGTGGAAGGAGGGAGTAATATGCCCCATCTACAAGAAGGGCGACAAATTGGACTGTGAGGACTACCGAGCGATCACTGTCCTCAATGCCGCCTACAAAGTGTTGTCCCGAATCCTACCCCGCCGCCTAACGCCACAAGCAAACAGATTCGTGGGAAGTCATCAGGCCGGCTTCATGGAGGGACGGTCTACGACGGACCAGATATTCTGATTACGGCAAATCCTCCAAAAATGCCGCGAACACAAAGTCCCTACGCACCATCTATTCATCGACTTCATGGAAAATTATGGACGAGAACGGCTTTTCCGGGAAGCTGATCAGGCTGATCAAGGCGACGATGGATGGAACGCAGTGCTGTGTGCGGATTTAGGGTGAACTGTCGAGTTCATTCGAATCACGCAGGGGGCTTCGACAAGGTGATGGTCTATCCTGCATGATGTTCAATGTGGCGCTAGAAGGTATTATTCGACAGGCGGTGGGCGAAATGCGGGGCACGATTTTCAACAGATCCAGTCAACTTATCTGCTTTGTCGATGACATTGATATAGTCGGCAGATAATCTGCGGCGGTGGAAGACATCTACCGTAAACTGAAACGCGAAGCAGGAAGGATTGGGTTGATGATTAATACGTCCAAGACGAAGTACATGCTGGCCTGCGGATCCGAGACCGACGGAACCTGCTTGTCCAGTAATAACAAGGTCACGATCGACGGCGACGAGCTGGAGATAGTCGAAGACTTTGTCTATCTCGGCTCACTGGTGACCGCAGACAATGACACCAGCCGTGAGATCCGGAGGCGAGTTATCAGCGGAAGTCGTGCCTACTATGGACTCCACAAGCAACTGCGGTCGAGAAGACTTAGCCCTCGCACGAAGTGTAACCTGTATATGACGCTTATTAGACCGGTTGTTCTCTATGGGCACGAGACATGGATATTGCTCGAGGAGGACCTACGTACACTCGGAGTATTCGAGCGACGAGTGTTAAGAACCATCTTTGGCGGCGTACAGGAGAACGGAGTGTGGAGGCGAAGGATAAACTACGAGCTCGCGCGACTCTACGGCGAACCCAGTATCCAGAAGGTGGTGAAGGCTGGCCGGATACGCTGGGCGGGACATGTTGCGAGAATGCCGGACGACTATCCTGCAAAACAGGTGTTCGCTACGAATCCGGTAGGAACAAGACGAGCGGGGGCGCAACGAGCGAGGTGGTTAGACCAAGTGGAGCGTGATCTGGCGAACGTGGGGTGCCCGAGGAATTGGAGAACGGTTGCCATGGACCGAGTGAATGATAGGAATTATGTTCGTCAAGTTATGTCGTGAGACGGTATACTATGTTATTAAATAAAAATAAAATAATAACAAGAAAAAAACTTCAATAACTTTTTTCTCAAAAGTCAAAATAGGAGGATATTTGCAAGCGAAAAAATAATGAAATTATGAAAATTAGACAAATTAGACGGCCATCAGAAGTCCTACGCTTCTTAAGCGTCTATTGGAATGTTGATCATCCTAATGGAACATTAGAAGAATGAAGATACTTGATCCCTGGGGATACTTGATTCCTTAGTTATATCTCGAAACTGGAATGTCTTTTTTTCAGGAAAAGGTTTCTAAAATGTTGATTATGGGTACAATTGTTCCCTAGGGTTCAAAACAGTATATTTTTCTTAATGAATGAATCGTTACCATTGCCGATCACGAGATTACGTAGATTTAGCCAATAACTTTTATTTATTCTACAATTGTCTGGAGAAATGGCTAAAATAATTAATTTTCTCTTAGTTATATGGTTATTCTATAGACTATAGGGTATAGGCTTAGTTATGGTTGAGACAAAGTTATAGAATTTTCTTATTCTGACAGTTATCAATTGTGAAATCAGAACAAACACGACCAAAATAGTCAATTGACTATCTATCTTGGAATTTGGTTGATTTTACTTCCAAGTATTGGGGCTTGCTGAATAAAAGATCAAGTTTCCTTAAATATAGGATCAAGTCTGGCTTAACTTCAAAAATATCACTTTTTTACTCCAACTAAAACTCTTCTACAGGTTCAAGTTACATGCTGTCAGAAAATGTAAAAAGGTGCAAGTTGTTAATTTTTTTCAAAAAGATATAGTGAAAATAAGAAAAGGGGATCAAGTATCCCCACTCCCCGTACTCCTTTTGTCTTTCAAACATTCCCACGAAGTGGAAAATTTTGAAATTTCAAGGGTTAATCAACTAGAAAAGTTATAAATTTTTACACTATTTTCGTGTATTTTGTAACAGCAGGAAGCTCGGGAGGGGGTGATAACTTCCCTCCTCTTAGGACGCGCATGCCGCAATCTTTGGGGGGAGTGGGGAAACGTGGGCCACTCTGAATATCTCAGATGTGTGTTGAATTAACAGTCTCAATCCAACTGCCATTGTCGTCGCTTTGCATAAGCATATTTTTCTATATGTTGTCTATCATATCATATGCATCTTTTAATTATCAAGCTAAAAAAAATTTAAAAAAATTTCTTACATAATCAAACAAGCACCCGCTTTTTTCTTCGATGGGAAACGAATAGTTCATAACAAAAATATGCTCATTTGCTTATGATCTTAGTTTTGCCATGTTCTTTCAAGTGGAAAAGGATTTTTTTTATGAAACATCAATCAATCAAATTTTTAGAATTTAAAATACGTCTTCTTATGTCAAATGAAGAGCTATGAAAAATATTTAGTCCATCTTATATAAGGAATTGTGTCGAAATGTTCGCAAGCAATTTTTTAGAAATTATTCGATCATATACACCACTCTCTTTTTTATTTCATCATATGAAAAGGCTTCAAAATAATTAAATGAATTATCAGAGATGAACCAGCAGAAGGCTGAAAGTCTCTTTAAAAAAAGAAAAAAAAATATATTTTAGTTGGGGATCAATCAACTCATGAACTTTGCACGTTATCTATTCAATTTGGATTTGGTGGCCCACGATTTCCTACAATTTATGAAAATCCACGAAAAAAACGTTTTTTCAACAGACAAAATTAAGTTATTTTTAAAATATAAAAAAAAATTGCCTAATAATACCTTAAAATTGTATAAACCTTTTCATTTATTTTTATTCTTTTTTTTCATAATAAAGTTATGAAACAAAAAAAGTGACCCATGATACTCCGCACTCACCTATTCTTTTCTCCCACTGTGCGCATATTTAAGGATTTAAAAATTGGCATAAGAGAAGCAATATTTCGTTTTTGTGTGGTTTTAGATAAAACTCAGGGGCCAAATCTTCTGTAAACTTAATAACCTAGATATTATAACGTCCTAACTTTTATTTTATTTTAAAAACGTATTATATGCTGTTAAAGCTGTAGAAGAATTTGAGAAGATAGAAGTGGCTCATTTTATATGAAAATGAAGCTCCGGAATAGCTGTGAAGTGTTTCAGCATACCTTAGTTTGCAGGTATTTTTTTTTAAGAAACATCTTAAAACATTCTGACAAACAAAATTTAACTGACTACGATATAAATACCAGGACAAGACAACACGTTACTGAATTATAAACTTAAATTGAAATTTTTATAAAAAGACATACACCGTCTCACCCGATTTTGGCTTTACAGACTGAATAAATGACTTATACAACTTAAGATTAACATTTAACACCTAGTACCGAGATGGCAATCGAGAATTTTAATTTAAATAGTTTTCCAAAAGAACAGCTGACTACGTATATCAAATCAAGTTTTCCAAAAATCGTTTGTTTTATAAAGCAACATTTTGCTCAATTTTTTTTTCTCTCCTGCTTTCATGTTTGTCAACACCGTCATTCTTTGATTTGCGACTAGCTATGTCAATTGATAAAAAGTATCATTACCTAATCGCTAAATCCGGCTAGATGTTCCAAAAATATCTTTCTCTATCGGAAGGACAGGCTACGATACATCATCCTTCAATAAACTGAACTCAACGGCTATCGATCGCTAATGGCGAAATCACAGTCAAAACGTGTGTCCAATACAAATTGGTGGATTTTTTACTTTCAACTCAGTCAGTGGAAAAAAAAAGCAAAATGGTGAAGCTTGTTCCAGTCTATTCGTGAAAATGTTAACCCTCGACCTCGTCGCCCGGACACAAAATTTGTAGTGGGATGAGATTCCTAGCGCTCTGGTGGGGACCAGAACTGGGAAAAATAAACGAAAAAAGACATCACCGCTCCAGCGAATTTCGGAGGATTCGGGTTAAGAAGGATAAAACGTGACAGAAATGTTGTTTCACCACCGAGGAAACGAGAGCTTTGAGCCAAACTCACACCGATTGCCATAAATCCCTTTATGGCTTAAGAAAAGCAACAGAAAAACCAGGGCAGCAGCCATCCATTGTGGGTCATTGGACCTTTTTTTCCATCGTTCGTGGATGGATGCTCAACAGATATTCCCGGCGAATTTGGGCCAGGAATAAAGATACATTTTGTAGAAAATTGTGAATTTGGAAGGATTGTTCGGGACCCAACGGATGGATGAGGGACGATTACGACCTGTCCTGGGAAGGTCCCGAAAACCGTCGGTCCAGGAATCACTTTTCGAAGACATTAATCCGAAACCAGCAACGTTTGTCAGCGCCCTCCCGATTGCGGTGCCACGCGGTTCAATCGAATTGGAAATGACTTTTGCCTTCGTTTTATTGTTGCTACAAAAATGTATTTGAGAGGTTAAGAAAAACGCGCTAAATCGGTGATGAAAGACAGATCATCGGTGAAAGTGTGTCTGCTAAGGGGGAAAGTAAAAAAAGCAATCAGCGGCTTTAATGAGCGGCACCATGTTTTCATTTGACACGTTTCGAGGGGAACCGGAAAATATTGGAACTTTTTCACAGGCAACGAAATTGCACGCCACACTTTGAAAAAGGAAACTTTAGAAATTGCGCAACAAAGGGTGCAAATAAAAAATTGCTCACAATATTGTGGGTTATAAAGTCTGCTTACCCGATCAGAAGAGAAAAACTAAATTACATCGAGATAAGATATGTTAATACTATATTTTTTCATACCAGAATAAGATATAATAAAGTATAAAACATCTCAAATTATAACAAAAAATCTATGCAAGAATAACTAAATTATATAACCCTTTAATAACATTTTAGGGTGTCCTATTATGTCTTAGCACGATTTTGATACAATCCTGCACATTCCGGATGACAATTAAACTGACGATATCTGCTGGCTATGGTTGTTTACAATTCAATTTAAAACTTTGTGTATCGTGAGCTCCATTTTTCATCATTTTCGTGAAAATGAGAAGCATTACCCCGGAAAAGCGCAAATATATCGTGCACAAATGTCATGCTTTCTCCAACATTTCGCAGAGTCAGTTGGCAAAAATGGAAAAAGTAGGCATTGGAGCGGTCTGTTATTCAATTCAGAAGTACGGCGAGGAAAGCAGCTATGTGCCAAAAAAATCTGGGCGAATATCGAGTCCGGTGGACAAAACTTTGGACCGGAAAGTCATGCGTGCTTACGCCAGTAAAAAGACTGCCTCAATTCAGTGTATCACCTAAAACGTGGATCCTTTCTCCATTCCGTCCATCATGCCAAGGTACGATTGGGTCTAAAGACATGTAAAAGGCAGAAGAAGCCGAGGCCGAATCTAAAACCAGGTGTTTCCATCAAACCAAGAGCAGTTAAATTGAACCGACGACGAAACCCATTGCAAGTTTTATTACAAAAATGGCCAAAGTATTGACGAGACGGACAATTTTAATCGAAGAATTCGGTAAAAATTCAATGATCTAGCAAGCCAGATGTGAGGGTGGCATACTCACACAATGACACCAGCTGTTTACGTCCAAGAATGCCTGAATTATCACTTGCTCCCCATGATCCGCAAGCATGAACGATCACCCAGTTCTGTTTTTGCTAAATTTGGCATCCGTTCACTTCTGAAAAGACACCATGGTTTTGTACAAATCCAACAAAGTCAAGATCGTACCGAAAGAGATGAGTCCACCAAACTGACCTCACACGAGACAGATTAAAACTTTTTGGGTCCTTACTAAATCGTGTTTGAAAAAACATGTGAAGTCAGCAGATTCTATCAAAAACCTCGCAAAAAGATTGAAAAAAGTGGTCAAAACTATTGCATACCACTCTGTGCTGAAGTTAATGAGTCAATAAAAAAATATGATCACTGGCCTACGATTGGCTGGAATCTTTTTTTTTTTAATTGATTCACTTTAAAAGAGAAAAAAAATTCGCTTCTAAATAGTTTCTATACTGTGCATTTTAAATCGTGCTTAGAAGTAATAAGACACCCTATTGGACTAGTTCACTTTTCGACTTTTTTCGCAGATCAAAGCCGGACTCAGGTATTTTCAAGTATTTCTGCCAAATTTGAGATCTATTGAACTAATTTCTGTTCTGCGCAATGAGTTTTTGTGAAAAAAAGTTCATTTTTCTTGAAAATTTTCTTAAGAGAGTTCTAGAAAGCCCCTGTTGATATTAAATGATAATTTTAGAATGCATGGTGGTTGATATTATTAGCTGTTTTATGGATCTGTTTTAGATAATCGTTCAAAACAAACCGAAAAATTTTAAAAAATCATAAACTACCAACTTGTATAGAAATTTTACTAACAAGTTGAAGGTTTAAAGTCTACAGTAAATCCGAAAAAAATATTTTTCACAAAATCTTTTCTTGTTAATGTAGCCCTGTTTATTATCAATCATTTGATGTATAAAGTTTAATTATTGCAAGAATAGGAGCAAAGTTATTCAAATATTAATGCATCAGTTTTTAAATCAAAATTGTGTTCCTATTTAAGTTTTAGCTTCATGTAACCTGAAAAACGTGGCATCAAGAGAACTTGTTCAAAGCGCGCGCTTTTTTTTACTCCTGGTCCAGTCTTGAGGTACTAGATTGAATAAAGTATTTTTGCTTGTGCACAAGTTGATAAGGAGAAAACGTGAATGAAAAATATTTCATTAATTCAAATTTGTTGCAAACATCTGTAAATAACTAGACCGCTATATATCCAATTTGTATGTTTATTACATCAAAAGAAAGGTAATAAAAAGAGCTAGCTTTACAAGAAAAGCTTTTGGGAAAAATATTTTTTTCTTATTTACTGTGGATTTGTAACTTTCTGTTCAAGTTGGTAGTTTATGATTTTTTAAATTTTTCTGTTTGTTTTGAGCGGTTATCTAAAATAGATCCATTAAATTGCTAATAATATCAACCACCATGCATCCTCAAATTATCGTTTCATATTAAAAGGGGCTTGCTAGAACTCTTATAAGAAAATTTTCAAGAAAAATGGACTTTTTTCACAAAAACTCATTGCGCAGAACAGAAATTAGTTCAATAGATCTCAAATTTGGCAGAAATACTTGAAAATGCCTGAGGAACAACCCATATGAGTTCGGCTTTGATCTGCGAAAAAAGCCGAAAGGTGAACTAGTCTACACCCTATATATAAAGATTATTACTCAATCAGAATGATATTATTTACTAAAATTGACAAAAATTGCAGTCTTCCAAACAATCTTTCATGAAATTTTCGCTTTGGACTTGCTTGTATGCAAGGTTGAATTGTTTACTGCCTCGCTCTCAAACTTGCACAACTCTTGAATAGTCCAAACAGTACAGCAAGGAGATTCGAACTACGACCTGCTGTTCGGCAGACGCGCACGCCATCACAGAAAAAAAAAACCCGAGCAGGAGAGCGTATCAAAATTACTACTCAAACGTATCCCAATGAAATAATATTATCTTATTCTGATAAAGCAGAAGAAAGTCAGTTTTGGGAGAAGTTCATCAATACTCTCAATGTTGTTGTCAAAACAATAAACAGCTGTTTGTGGCTGAAAGCAAAACAGTTTAAATAATGTACGGAAAAATTATTATTGCCGCGATTTTGAACCTCTCAGCTAAGCAAAATCGTAACATCTGCTGTCCAGTAAACGGACGGATCCAGATTCAAATTCAAAATAAAAAACACGCTTTCTCATACCAAAATCTTCGCCAATGTCGTTTTATGGTTTTCTTTGTTTGATATTATTCGGTGATTTATGTTAGACTTTATAAAAATTGCTGTTTTTTCTGAAGATGGCTAAAGTTCAGTTGGCTGCCTAAACGTAAAAAAACACCATCAGTTTGAATTTCGTCTTACATAAATCAACGAAAAATATCAATCAAAGGAAACCATTTGAAGAGTGCGGTGGTCAAAACCAAAAACGAAAATTATTGTCGTTCTGAGAAAAAAAAACCTCATTAGATACAAACAGTTATTTTTCTGCCTCAATTGGCCTGCTTCAAGAGCTTTTTTTAGAATTTTGAAGCTCTTATTCCAATGCATCAGGTACCTGAAGGCTGAGGTTCAAATCTGCTCATGTTAGTAAACAGAATACAAGTTTCTTGGAGTGTATTATGGGAAAACATAAATGATGAAATAATTTCTCTTGAAGACCGTTCAATAATTTTTACGTTTGTTAATGATTTGATTCCTAATAAAAACAAATAGAAACAATATAACATCGATAATTTATCAAGTACTGTTCGTGAAAAAATTAATATATAGTAGATACAAATCAGCATAAAATTAAAGTTTGTCCTAAATCGAAAATAATCTGGGATGGGTGTACTTCATTTGTAAAAGAACAGTACAAAATAAGATGTCATGATATTGAAGAGATTTTGATAAGGCCAGTTTCATGGAAATCAAAAAATCTACGGCTTCATTATGGTTAGTGACCAAAGCGATATTGTTCAATTTGAGTGTGAAAGATCTTGATTTGTAAATACAAATTTAAAAATAGAAATTTGAGAAATGAGATGGAACAAAATGAAATGGTTTAGAGAGAATTCGGTGATGATTTGAATTTTTATTGAACAAATCCTTTATGAGTTGTCACAAATCCTTTAAATGCTGTAAAAAACAAAGCAGGAAACTAAATGTAAATTATTGTAAACCCGAACATTAGTTTTAATAAACGTAATTTAAAAAAAAATCTCCTGGCTGTACCCAAACTTTTAAAAGTTGTGCAGTTCTTAAACAATACATACAAGTTTAAGTTCACAAGCACTTGAGTCCAAAACAAACATTGTATGGAAGCTTGTATACAATAATCAAATTTCTTTTTTGTGTTCAATATTTTATCTGAATGAGTTACAATCTTGTTACAATGTAGGGTTGCCATCCATCCCACAAACGCGGTACATGTCCCGCTTTTTAGAAAATTTTTCACCGTTTCGCTTTTTTCTCAAAATGTCTCGCTTCTCAAACTTCTCCGATTCTACCACTCCAAAATACGATGAAAACGCTTCCTATGAAATCTCTCCTCGATCAACTTCTATCATTTTATTTATCTCCTTTTATCCATTTATGATTTTCAAAACTAGAAATGTTCTTACTTAAAAAAAAACATGACATTCACCGATTACGCTGTGTAGGTAATACTTTTATGAAGTTTCACTAGCTTACACTGGAAAAACCTAAATTTAGCCTTAATTTCAATTAATTAGTTCATCACAGAAAATCATTCAAATATTGTGTTTTTTTGTTCGTTTTCTTTTTGTTGAAATAAGCAGATTTGTTTTTAAATTTATATAAGACAAGATTAAATAACTCGTTTAGTTCTTAGCATTTAAGGTTGCCAAAATATTTTCAAAACATATCCGGACCGGGTGAAACTGAGCAATTTTATCTTAAAACCTTGCAAAATCTGGGCCTCTGATTTAAAAATTTCAACCCAATATCCGAGGAAATTAGGTCAACTCAATAGAATAAAAAGAATATACATAGATACTACAAAATATATTATTACATCAAAACACATCAGCAGATTTAAAAAGTTTACTCAGAAAAAATTCGTGTTAAACGCAAGCTTATCTAAGCATCACCATAACAATTGCGTTGAATCAAGCTTTCATTGAGCACGTTTAAGCGATGTTAAGTTCTTCAAAAGTCAATTTCGCGATAAAATTGAACTAGACTACCGAGTAAAAAAAAAATCTATTCTCAATCAAACAATAAATGATTAATCGAGTTAAATTAAATAAACTTGATGGATGTTCAAAAACGCTGATATAAATAAAAAAAAAAACTTCAAATATCAGATTTTAATGTTCTCTGAACTAGAACATTTTCTACTGAAACATTCGAAGTTTAAAAAGATGGAAGTTTTCTTGAGAATTCCATTTTTTAAACAAATTTCATTGATCCACATTTTATCACTTTCTATGAACTATTTTAGTTGAAAGATCATGAACATATGTAGGGACCGGTCATCAAATTTAGGTTTTAAAGAGTTTCCCAAATTTCTCGCTTTTTTCGTGAAATGTCCGGCATTTTTCTGAAAGTATCCGGTAAGCCTTTTATAATGCTATCAATGGGTTCTATGATTTAGTAATTCTTGTATGTACTTTTTGATATATTTTGCGAATATTTTTTCACCCTACGGCCTACGAGTACTAAATGATATCTCATTTTAATAGCAAAAAAAAAAATTAAATATCAAACTATCTTATCTTGATATAATTTTTTTATTCCCTCCTGATCGGACAGGACTCTAAAAATAAATGAAAATGCTAGATTTTACACCCATTATTCCCGTTAGTACTGAAACGCCTGGGTTTTGAGAATTTTTACACCGTGCAAGGTCTAGTATAACAATCTTTATAACATAAATTAAAATTATTTCTACCACATAAAATAATGTCACATACAGTGACCGAAATAAGAATAGTACCACTATATATTGTGCTTGTTAGAATATGAATGATTGAAAATTCCAAAAATTTTCAGCTACAATTTGTAGTAAATTTGTTAACGGATAAATCAAGCGTAAGTTTTTTTTTTGGACGAAGCAATTAACGTTGAGTACCAAAATATGAAAAAAAAAAAGGTGCGGAATAAGAAGAGAACTACTTATCCCGAGTAATTTTTTTTTTCAAAAATCAGGGAACTGGTGAAACAAAAATCAGGCTACGTCAAAGTAACGGATATTTCGCTCAAAGTGATGACCAATTTTAGTTTTGGTCGCCGCTCCACATTTTCACCTCAGCAATGGTACATAATCCTGTTCCTTAAATACTACCCATTTTTCATCACATTTGTAAAAATCAGGAAAAATCAGGCATATTCTCAAAAATAAGGGAAATTCAATGGCTTATCAGGTTGTCAGGCTGAGCCTCGAAAAATCAGGCAAATCCTGAAAAATCAGGTACATTGGCATCTCTGACTGTCAGTAAAATTTCGTTAGGAGTATGGAATGAATTTTCATAAAAAGCTATAGCGAATTCTATAACATCACCAGAACTCTAATAAAGCCCTATCCTAGAAACGTCATCATGACCTATTTTTTAAACCTCGATAAAATAATTATACTATAAAATTTTGGTCACCAACGCAGTTCGAAAGCTACTACTAAACATTTTAGAAATTTTTGTTTTTTTTCGATTCTGTGAGTTCTCGGCGTTTTTTTTTTAATTTTTTCTAGCAACCATGATGGTTGATGAATGATAATTGCATTATTGATATATGATCTGGTAAAATTAATAGCCAAAACACCAATGTTTTAACCATATTATGAGCATCTTTTCACTACCAGTCAAGACTTTAGGTAAAATGTGTCTGAAATTGTATCTTAAAATAAATGAGCATCGTCAAATCGGATGATCAATCATGATAGAATTGATGGAAAATACCTCTGAAAAAATATTTTTAAACACTTGAATTGTAAATCCATCAACATGGCGTCATTTTTTGCCCTTCGATTTTGCAACCAACACGGCGGTAGTCAACTCAATGCTTCAAAGCTTTTTTATGGTCAGATAACTGGCTAATTATAATGGTTTTATGAGAGCCATATAAAAAGCTAAAATTCGACGTCTCTCTCGCAAGCCAACAAATTACACGCTTAGGGTAAGTTCTTCATTTCTGAATTTTTGATCATTAGTACAGTAAATGAGGACAGACTTTTTGAATGAAAAGGGATTGGTTGTGAATGACTCGTGGAATGAGTTGTTGTCAAATTTCGTTGTCTGGCGCCATCTTTAAATCCAAGATGGCGGCCTCCGCTGAACTTTAAATGTTGTAAATAATATAAAATTGCATAAAACTTCTACAATATTGGTGTTAGATGAAAGGGCTAAACGAATAGAAGTCGAATTCCGCTTTTCAACGCCGCGCGGTCTTGAAATCTAAGATGGAGGCTTCCGCCTAACATCAAAATGCTGTTAGTCACTGAAAACTGCATGAAAGTCCTACAATATGTGTTTCGGGTTAAAATGTCAAACTTGAAGAAGTCAAATTTTGTTATCTGACACACTCTTGAAGTCCAAGATGACGGCTTCCGGATAAGTTTAATATACTGTTCATCACTGAAAATCTCATGGAATCCTCACAATATGGGTATTGGGTGAAAGGACTAAACTAGAAGAAGTCGAATCTTTCTATTTGACGCCATCCTAAAATCCAAGATGGCGGCTTCCGCTGAACTTAAAAGCTGTAAGTGACTAAAAATCGCACAGTATTGGTATTGGATTTCAAGATGTCGTCAGATTACGAAATTCGACTTCGAATCTTCAAGCGCTTTCACCAAATACACATATTACGGGGATTTCATGTGGTTTTCAGTCATTACACACAGCAAAAAATTTCTAAAAGTATACGGAATCTAAAACACGAGTGATCTATTTTTTCACAAGTATAATTACAAAAAGATGTAATTTTCCACTATTTTCGATGTAATTTTAGTCTTTTCTCAAAAAGTGAATAAAAATAAATTGTTTTGGTATAATTTTACATTCCATGATGTAAAAATAAAGCGGCCAATGAAATTTATATCACAAACAGTGTAAAATTATATCTGTTTGATTTAATATTGACTGAAACTGCTTGTTTGTGCAATTTGCCAGTCGAGTCATTTTTCGGAAACCGAGTGTTTTCATTCTAAGACGAAGCTCCATCATCTCTATGGTAAAAGTGGTAGGTTTTTAAATTGAAAAACATACTAATGATGTCATTGAAATTAATTATTTGTTTCTCGATTACAGCGACGGCAGATTTTGAAGTGGCAGGGATCCGGAATTTGATTCCCAGGAGAAGAATTTGCCTGAACAATTCGAGGCATTTGGAAGCAAAATCCATCTTTACCCGACAGTGACGTATGGATCCGGACCATGACAGTCCTGAACGGAATTTTGTTTGGTCCCCCAGTGACGCTGACCGATTAGAATATATCAGCAGAATGGACATCTTCGTATTCCACAATGCCCCATGCCTGGCGGTGCTCTTGATGGTGGGTGTACTTTTTTTTCTTTACTGTTTATGTTTTTTTTATAAATAAATGTTTAATAAAACCTAGTATACTATAGGGTTTTTTTTTTACTCACACGATTCATAATATTTCAATATTTCATAAAAATTTCTAATATTCCAAAAAAAAAATCTAAAATTTTACATCGAGGTGTAATTTTACACGACAATTTGCTGTTCTCTTTTCGTGCATCGGTTTTGGTCTAAATTTACATGCCTCGATGTAAAGATGATATAATTTTAGATCATAAACGGTGTTCCGTTTTCGTGCATCGTTTTCAATCTAAAATTACACGAATTTTTCTTGCTGTGCAGCATTTAAAAGTAGAGTGAATGCCGCCATCTTAGATCTCAAGATGGCGTCAGATATCGAAATTCGACGTCTACTCTATTAGTCCTTACACCTAATACCCATATTGTGGATGTTTCATGAGGTTTTCCGTTATTTACAGCTGTGAAAAGAAAAGCAGAAGCCGCCATCTCGAATGAACAGTTTATGGCGTCAGGCAATAATTTTTTTCTCCCAAATACAAGTTAAGCCTTTTCACTTAAAACTCAAATTGATAACATATTCATGTCTCTTCTGGTGATTTGAAGTTTTTTAAAGATTTTTTTATATTTTTTTTATTTTATTCAAAAACGACAAATCTTACTTATCAAATGTGAAAAAATAAAAATTCCAATTAAAATATGTGCAATCTTGGCTAAGCGTGTTCTGTTTTGACATCTTGATCGAGAACTGTCACCTTATTTTATTAAAGTTTTGAAATCAAGCGCTGCGTGCTGTTATAAACCATGCAAAAAAAAGCTTGCTCCAACTTCTTATATTATGTTTTATTGGAGTTTTAATAGAGCATTAATAATTCTTTCTAAACAACTTAATCAGTATATTCATTAAATGCTTTATTAACGGTTTCAGAACTACCTGAAAACAAATGTGTGAATAAAAAATTGAGGCATTTCTCATGCTCATAATGAAACAGTTGTCAAACTAGCTGCATTTTAAATGCTATAATAAAACCATAATGAAACTTTCTAATGCTAGTTTGCCTAATCTGTGTTATTTGTTGGTTTAGTCTGTGCTACTTTGTTACATTAATCATCCGATGATTATTAATTTTCAATGAGTTCTATAGATTTTTTTTTTTATTTGAGTATCAACACCCTGCCAGATCTCGTAAAATAGTTTAAAAAAAATAGATTATTCTTGCCACATAAAATAAAGTCTATGAAAAGTTCATTATGTTCTTCAAGGTATACCAAACTAAGGTTTTCTCAACAATTTACTTTGCAAAGTAAGTTCTCTATTTTCGCTTGTTGAGTTACTAAATGGATTGAACGAATCGAACACATCTCTCAATTAATCAATTATCTGTCTCCGGTGGCAAAAGTCCTCTCTAAGTCTTACCATCCTAGTGTAAAGTCAGGCGAGCCATCCCTAATGGGTAATATGTCGGCGAGTTCATGTCAAAGTGTCCACTAGCTTTTTGTTTCCTTTTTTTCCAACCTTTTTTCCCCGAGTCCAGCTTCCCTTTCTAGTGTCAAAACTTAATCCAAATTCCGACCGGTTTCGATCTTGCAATCGGGCACCTGTCAGAAACCAATTACCTTCGGCCAGCTGGTATTTCGAGAGTAGGTATTTCGAGTTTCCGTTTCAAGTTTCCGTTTGTTCAAGTTTTCGTTTGAATGAAAAAAACTTCAGCATTTTAGACACTAATTTTTTAGTTTTTTGTTTGTTTGATTTAAAGTTCTGCTATAAAAATATAAATTTCTTAAAGCAGTTGATCATTTTAAACTTAAAAACTTACTGCATTTTTATATTTCTTCAATATAGATTAAACTTTTTTCGCAATTTCTCTCGATTTATACCTATCAGTATGAAGTTGAGTTCATTGTAAGCTTCCTCTAAGACCTTATCAAAAGTGCACAATTTTAGACATCATTGTATAACTGAATGTTACGTCATCGTCCTTTTTTGCTTTCCCTTGAATAGATAGGTATACAAAGTGTATCCCAAATTTCTACTGCTTCATCATCATCATCATCAACAACATTGGCAAGCAGTCTAGGAAGGACATCTACACAAGGCTCAAGGAAGAGAATATCCAAAGCAGTTTCAGTCCATTTCACCACAGAACGGAAGTGAACCGATATTTGCAATCGAGTGACAACCAAGTACACACAAACACACATACTTGTTGAAACACCTGGCCATGGTCACACCCCGGAACGTAGAAAGATTTTTTTCAATGGAACCTCCTAGCTTCCCCCTCTATTCATACCTTATCGATCCCTATTGATACCTCACAATGGCCATCGGTATCGGTAAATGAGGATTCATTCCACTCTTCCAGCAGCTCTGTCCGATGTCACTTTTGTTCAGTTTTTGGACAAAAAAGTGGGAAAGGCAGTGACAGAAATGACACCGAGGAAGGGGTTTGCAGAGACAGGCCAGCGCTCTGATGGTGTGGAAGTTTGTCCGGACCATGTGACGCCGCCGAGTATGATGAACATACAACGTATACTTTGGCCGTCTATCATTATCCGTAAATTTCGGTTATGTGGACTGGACCGAAAATTTGTTCAATATTTGATGAGACTATTTTTCCGGACGGATGAAACGTTTATCTTTGGTTCCGTTCGGTACACAGTAAGAGCTCTCTGTGGGAGGAAGCAAATCGAGCTGATACTAATTTGGGAGTATCATGAAACAATAAGTTGCACCTGAAAATTAAGGTCAACTTGAAGATAAAAATCATGATGAATAGTCTTTGAGTACTGTGCAACATACTTACTGTGAAAGAGGAAAAATACCTACATGACTGAATTTTATTTATATTGTGATTCAAGCTCAAAATGGGAATTTTTACCAGCAAAAAGAACTCATTTCCAAATGGATGGACCGAATTCAATGATTCGTATGATGGTAGAAATAAAGAGCGAACACGAAATTATTGCGACACATTCAACAGAGCATAGCTGTTTTACCATTGGATAAAAATCAACCAAATTTTACACACTTTCTCATTGATGTGAAGGGGAGAGTGGGGATACTTGATCCCTTTTTCTTACTAATAATTAAAGGTTGAAGAACCTCTTAGCTGAATGAAACTATGATTTCAAAGTAGTCGAAGATTCCTTTGAATTCAGCTACAGTATTTGAAAGACCCTAAACAATTTAAGGGAGGGAAATGATACACTTTCTTCAGTCGATAACCCACTGAGGATGCTAGCAAGTAGCTAGTGAAATACTAGTATATGGGTCTTTCAAATACTGTAGCTGAATTCAAAGGAATCTTCGACTACTTTGAAATCACCCTTTTTCTTATTTTCACCATACCTTTTTGGAAAAATTTAACAACTCGCCGTCTTTGACATTTTCTGACAGCTTGTAACTTCAAGTTTCTATGCTCCAAAAATTATAACTATACTTGAACCCGTTGATGAACTAGAAGCATTTTCGTGGGAGTAAAAAAATTGCGATTTTTCTGAAGTTAGGGGAGACTTGATCCCCTATTGAAGGAGACTTGATCTTTTATTCAGGAAGCCCTTATCCTTGTATAAAAATTTAACAAAACCCCAAAGAGAGAATGTTAATTGACTATTTTGGTCATGTTTGTTCTCATTTCACAATCTATAGCAGACATAAGAAGAAAATTCTATAATTTTGTCTCAACGCTTATAACATTGCATACTAGGCGCTATTTTAATAATTAAGAGAAAATAAATTATTTTTGCTCTTTTCTTCAGACAATTGTTTGATAAATATTAGTTTTTGGATAAATATTAGTAATTTCGTAATCAGCAATCATAAGGATCAATTCAGAGGAAGAATATGCCGTTTGGAAGGGGGATCAATTGTACCCAACTCTAGGGAATCAATTGTACCCATAATCATCATTTTAGAAAACTTTTTCTGAAAAAAAGTTGAGAGTTTTCCATTACTTTGAAAATATGGCTATGGCTATGGAAAGTTCATTTTACGCTCGAACGATTGATTCATTGGAACAAATATTTTTTTCATAATTTTCCCATGTAAGGAACATTTTAAAGTGATGAAAAAAGATCTTCAAGTTACATTTTGTGAAATTTTTCAAACAAAATTCAATTACTCAAACAATTATTTTGTTGAAATTTTTTAAACTACAAGCATTGTTATTTTGCTGATTTTGGCACATTTTTCTAGAACATTTGATCTTTGTAAATCATTCCGGTTCCGAGATATAGCTAAGGAATCAAGTATCCCCAGGGATCAAGTATCCTCATTGTCCCCTATTGTTTACATGCTGTCAAACTCGAAATCGTGTTTTTCGATTCAACGAAAATGGAGATGAACCAACGCAAGTCGAGAAAACAAATTTTTTCCAAACATCTGGAATTTTCTGACCTGTCGCACCGGCAGTTGGGAAAAATACCATTCAACCGTCTTCAGAGTGTTGAAGCGGTTTCAGGAGCGGTTGACGTTGGACCACGGCAAAGGAGCTGGAAGAAAAAACGGGGCCGGAGAACAAAAATACGGAGGGAAAGGTGAAACGGATGATTAAAGCAAATCCCAACGTATCAAGGCGTGATTTGGTCAAAAAGATCGGCATGTCGCAGAGCTACGTCCAGAATGCAAAGAAGAGAGCTGGACTACATATGTACATACAATGTAGAGAACTTCCCAAATCGCGATGAGCGACAACAATCGACGGTTAAAACTCGAGCACGGAAGCTGTACGAGAAGATGCTGACAAAATATGGCTGCTGTGTGATGGACGACGAAACGTATATAAACGCCGATTTTAAGCAAATTCCGGGGTTGGAGTTTTTCACCGGCAAGAGCAAGTTCGATGTAGACGACAAATTTAAGAAAAAAAAAAATGTCGAAGCTCGCCTCCAAATATCTCGTTTGGCAGGCCATCTGCTCTTGCGGACTGAGGAGTGAGCATTTCGTGACAAAAGGCACAGTAAATGGCGAGATCTACAAATCTGAGTGCCTCGAGAAGCGCCTTTTTCCGTTCTTGCAGCAGCACGACGATGCTCCGCTATTTCGGACGGATTTGGCATCATGCCACTATTCTAAAATTGTCCTCGAGTGGTATGAGGCCAATTCTGTCCATTTAGGTAAAAAAAATTCTGGTGTTATTCCATTCCAGATGAAAATAGACATAAAAAATGTAAGCGTGCTTATAGAAATTTCTACCAGTGTTCACATAAAATCTCCAAGGAGACTTTTCACTTAATTACATTAATAAGCAAATTAAAATATGTATTAGCACAAGGTCCCATGCAAAATTTGGACCATATTATACTACGGAAAGGGGTCGCGCAACGCACCTGAAGTTTGAATGGAATTCTGTAGCTTTTGTTCGGCATGAAGCAAAAACAGTTTTTTGCAAATAATTTAAGTCTTCATCAACCGATTTTACTTTCAATTTGAGTGTTTTAAAGCTTCAATTGCGACAATATTTCATCTATAGAACGCATTTCGATTAGAGTTATAAAAAACATAAAACAGTTTTAAGCTTCAAAAACGGGTATGTAAGCGTCGATTAACGATTATTTATGTACTTTTCGTAATTGACTATTCAGAAGTTTATTATTGAAACTCAATATCTATTTGCACTTATGCACTTATTTTTTAGGGAATGAAAGGGTGGCCAGCGGGTTTCCGTTTTCAAATTCCCGGTTTTTCCCGGTTTTCTTTGTGAAATTTTGTGTTTATCGCGGCTTAAGAATACACTGCTTAATACCTTTTACATGTTTTATTGACCGAACAAATAGACATTTTATGATATTTGTAAGTAAATGTGCCTGAAAACCGAAAAATTTCAGTGAATCAATTATATAATTCGAAAATTATTCACATTTGCAAAAATTGCGGTGAAAGTTGTTGGATTTCGTACCGATAATAAAGTATTTGAATTTTGAAATGTAAAAGGGTAAGCAAATTATTACAGTATTCTATTTGTTCAATGAAATTGTTTTTTTTATTTATTCATTCGGTTTGCAGCTAAGAAGTTTTTCAACTGTTGAAGCTACCACACTGGTGAAACATTTTGTGTTTAAGTATTACTAACTATCTGTTTTTTTTTTGTATATAATCCAACTATTTAGCTCTTCAATTATTATAATTCAAATGGTACTCAGCATCAGAGTTTATGAGTAAATAAAAAGGAAATCAAAAAAGTAAACCAGAGAATATTTTGAATTAACAATTGTTATCTGGCAAATCATGAATGTCACTAATTTTTAATGCATTTGAGTTTTCATTTTTTTTTTATGAAGACAGCACCATTCGAGAACCAAACAAACTTATAATTGTTATCATTCCTGAATTTCCTCGCTATTCCCAGTAGCCGTTAATTCAAGCTCGTTAATCGGTGGTTAAAATAGATTCATTGGTCGATGTTCATTCCTATATCGATGCAGCTTAGCGGTTTTGCACGCCCCATCCTCATGATTTTATCCTTCAGCGAAACGTTTATGAAACGAACCAGAATCGGAGATACACCTCTTGCATTCGATGAATTTAGACACGTGATACCAATGATTTCGTGGGAACTGCAGGACAACCCCAACGCACTCTAGATGTTGCCGAACAGGGTATCAAGATTTTCGTTCACTAGCTGCACAACATTAGAAATTAATAAGTGACTCTCTATGGAACATTGTTTCATTTTGTATAGCTCATAGTTCAACTCCTCAATATGCTGTTGAGCTTGAACTTGGTCATTCTTAAGTTCGGTTATTTCTAATTTCATTGATGAAAGTTTCATCATGAAACCATCGATTTCTGATCATCAAGTGAAATTTTAACGTGCTCGAACTCGTCCGAAATGAATTGTTGAGAGGACTTCACTTCTTCAACTTCATGTTGTAGCTTTTCGATTGACTTCTCATTATTTTGCGCAATGTTATCAATCCGTAAATTAGTTGATTTGCTGGCATTCATGATATCCTCTTTTATCATGCGATGTAATTCCAGAAGAGTAATCTCTGAACCACCCTGAGCTGCATCCAGCTCATGATGATCATCACTGTTCATCTCACTAGCGGTTTCTTCAACTCTTTGTTTTTTAAAGTAGTTTCTTGCTGCTTGTCCGGCGAGAGCGTATCGTCAGTGGAATTGTTTGTTTGCAGCTTGTTTTTGTTGCGTTTTGTCATTCCGTAACGGTGAGAGTCTTGCGACCCCGAAATAATGGCCGAAACAATGGAAAGGAAATTCACAAATTGTTCACAACAGAAAAAGGCTTTGAAATCAACGAATTTCAGTCCAATTGGTTGTATTTCAATCGTTCGAGGTAAGTCAGAAGTTTCTTTAAAGCCTTGCACAAGTTTGAGCGACATATGCGAGATGAAACACTTCGATTTGCGATAGCGAAAGCAGCGCGTAAAGAAAACGGTACCGATACTTGCACACTTGTTTACATTTGTGTTACTTGCGTTTTAGTCTTTGACAACAACTTTTTCCAACTTTGACAATTTTTTTACGGAAACTTCTTTTTTATTATACTTTGATTTTTGGACGTCATCATGGAATCTTGAAGTACCGCATTGCATCATTTTAAAACCACATTATGATATCATATGGTACATCTAAGTTGACGTTCTGGATCTCAAATAATGTGGGAGATTTCAAAGTTCATTCGACTTATCAGAACCGAAACTTCCATTTGTCAATAACACAATTTTTCGTAAAAATAATTAAATAATATTTTAAATGCAAATATTTTGTCATTTTTTAACTACGAGGGAAATTAATAAAGTTTAAGGTAGGTACTTTATTGAAAAATGATATGAATTCTTCGAAAAATTAGAATTGTTAGAATTGGACGCAAAAATAGAGATTTATTGTCATTGTGTCCTCCATTACTCTAAAAGGCACGGAAAGCCCATAATGATGTCTTAAAATGAAAGCTGCAACATAAAAAAGGCTGGAAGATGATACATATATTTTGCCGAATATTTCGTAATACAGGTGATACTTTTTTATGATTTCTCATTTAGAATTTAAGTATATTTTAATTCAAACCCTGGTTAAATTTCAATGCTATTATTTGATTTTACTTGGGAAGTCATAAAGTATTTGATAAAGGGTTCATCAATCTACAAAATCTCAAAAAAATAAAGAATGGAACAAATTAGAAAAAATCAAATAAATATACAAGCTTATTTTGTGCTGTTAATGTATTTTACTTATAAACTATGGCTTGAAAAGTTGAACTCAAATTCTGAAACACCAACTTGATATTGTGATCCATAAATGTCGATATTAGATTCAACATTTAATTACCAATTCGAACTTTGAATTTTGAATTTTGAATTCTAATCCTAAGATTTTAACTTAGAAGTTTATATTAATATTAACTGCATAAATAGCATGGCATTTGTTTTGTTTTTTTTATTCTAAATATGGATATATGATTTTCAAATGTTATTTGAATGATTATTTTTGAAATCATAGTACTGTGTACTGCTTACTAAATTATGGATTTAGATTACTAGTTTCTTAGTTTTGTTATTATTTCTATATGAGTATGTTAAATCCAGATAATGTGTCTAAATTTATAGTCAACTAAGTTATATTTTCACATTTTGAAATATAACTTTGAGTCCGATTTCAAAACTTGAAATCTCAAACTGAAACCAGAATCTTTTTAAAAATTCAATTGCATTATCAGGCATACTACCGAATGCATGATTAAAGTCATAACACAAAGAACTTAATTCGACCTTCTTAATTCTGAGTTCTGAATCAAATCTGTATTTAGAATCTAAATTTGTTATATCATACTAAACCTAAATTTTGAATCAAATTTTTCTATATCAATTCTGAATCCAAATTTTGGATTCTGAAATTAGAATTTCTAACAGTTCTGGTTTTAATTTATCACATTCGGTGGAAAAACGAACATTGAAGAATAGAAACACGCATAAACTTTTCGCATTTCGCATATTTTCTATGTCAAATTGTTAATGAAAATTTACTCTTGATTAATCTCAAACTTTTCTATACGTTGGATTTATATAGAAAAAAATTATTTGCACTGCATAAGGTTCTTTCCCGGTTTTGATGTCAAATTCCCGGTTATTTCCCGATTTTCCTGGTGCAGTTTTCAATTTTCGGTTTTTTCCCGGTTTTCCCGGTTCGCTGGCCACCCTGGAATGAAAAAATCTATTTCATCGCCAAATCACATTGTTTGTTGTGTTTCTAAGCATTTTTAGTAAATTAAGAGTTAATTTTAAAATTAAAGTTTGATTTATTTCATGTAGCTGACGCTAAAATTTCGTGATGTCACAACGCTTTGCAAAACCGTGTTTAAAAAAAATGACGCGTTGTAACGTCACGAAACTTAATCGCACTAAAATTAATTAAAATCAAAATTTTAAAAATTCAAAAACAGCTAGTTTTTGGTTGTAACAAATTGATACTTTTCCAAAATTTTCATAAAATTTTATCAAATAGAAGAGCAGAAAAATACGGTTTGGTAAAAATAAATCAGAAAAGTGGAAAAGTGGCGCGATGTGACGTCACGATTTCTTTTGCTTATTTTTTTTTCCTTTTCTTATTTTCATCATATCTTTTTAGAAAAAGATCTCAGCGTGTAGTTTCAAGATTATATTCTGTTAAAGTTAGATCCATACATGAACCCGTAGATGAACTACACAGCAAGAAAAATTCGTGTAATTTTAGATTGAAAACGATGCATGAAAACGGAAAATTTAAAATCACATCATCGTTACATCGAAGCGTATAAATTTAAGCCAAAAACGATGCACGAAAAGAGAACAGATTACTGTCGTGTAAAAATACACAGAGATGTAAAATTTTAGATTTTTTATTCAGGATATTTGCAACTGTTATAAAATATTCAGAGATTATGAGTGTTATAAAAAGGGAAAAAACTGTTTACAATTATTAAACATTTATTTTCAAAAAAAAACCACAACAATAAAGAAAAAGGACTCCCTGATATTTTAACAATCAGTGTCACTGGGGGACCAAAGGGAATTCCGTTCCGGGTTGTTATGGTCCGGATCCACAGGATTTTCCAAAATTTTTCTCAAGTCAATCATATTCCGGATCCCTGCCATTGCAAAATATGCGGTCGTTGTAATCGAGAAAGAACTGATAAATTTCAATAACACCATTCATTTGATTTTTACTTGAGGAACCTACCACTTTTATGAAACTATAGAGATGCAGGAGCTGCGTCTTGGAACGAAGATACTCAGTTTTCACATAATGATTCAACTGGAAAATGGCACAGACAAACAATGTCATTCAGTTTTAAATCAAACAAATATAATTTTACACTGTTTGTGATATAAATTTCATTGATCGCTTTATTTTTAACATCACGAAATGTAAAACTATAGCAAAACAATTTATTTCTATTCGTTTTTTGAAAAAAGATCAAAATTACATCAAAAGGAGTGGAAAATTACATCTTTTTGTAATTACAGTTGTGAAAACTTAGATCACTCGTGTTTTAGATTCCGTATACTTTTAGAAATTTTATGCTGTGTAGAATCGTGGGACAAAGAAAATTGTGATATTTTGAAAGTTAAAGGAGGACTTGATCCTTCAATCAGCGTGCACTAAGCTTTGGCAAAAATCATGCAGAATCTAAAGATATAAGTTCGATTGACTTTTTTTACCATTTTTTTTTAATTTCACAGTTTATAAGTGTCAAAAAGAATTCTAAGAGATTGTTTACAATCCTATTTTCATTTCATACTTAACCCTCATCCGCATTAGAGTGTCATTTTGTTACTATTGCAAATTTGAAGGCTTCTAACTTTTTTCAGAAGTTCCAAAAAACAAAAATTTCTTCGGAGACCCCAAATGATTTCAAAAGTTCTTGAATATTGTATCTTTATTTTTTTATGGACGAACCCTGGAAGCCTGGACAAAAAAAACTCCCTTTTTCGACTAAGAGAGTCTATTTGACACTCCAAAAGTAATATCTATTTAAGTCGTTTGAATTATTATGAATTTCATATACAACTTATATCAATGTCAGTGAAATATGTTTAGAAAATTATATATAGCTAAAGCTACTAGTTTTCTCGTTATTGAGCATGAAAGAAAAAAAAAATCCGAAAAAAAACAGATGAAATTTCAATAAGTAAAAAATTGCGCAAAGTAATGAACTTTGAAAAATTACAATAAACTCAATTTTTGTTGCATCAAAAATCTAATGACAGCAAAATGTTAGAATTTTAATACATTTTATAGTCATATTTTTTCAAAAACTCTACCATTGTTCAAACAGTTTTTACTAGCAATCGAGTAAAAAGTAGGTTTTTCAGACCACTTTTTGAACTTTTTGTGATCATTTCATTTAAAAAAATTAAAAAAATATTTTTTGGCTTCATGATGTAGACATTAACATCAGCTTTAATATGCGTAAGGCAAATATTTTTTTAGACGTGTAATATATGAACTACAGCAGTTTTCCTGAGGCATGTTTTTTCGGATTTTTTTTTTCTTTCATGCTAAATAACCAGAAAACTAGTAGCTTTAGTTATATATAATGTTCAAAACATATTTCACTGACTTTACAAGGTTTCTATTGATATAAGTTTTTTTGAGATCAGTTGAACACGTCAAAAGTTATAACGATTTGAGCTTGTAGTGTCAAATTGACACCCCAAGTGCTGAATAGGGTAACGAAATCTGATGCGGATGAGGGTTAAATTTTTATCAGAAAATTATGGGCTTGTGATATAGCTCAGTTGGCAAGTCTGTTGTCTCCTGAGCCGATGTACGCGAGTTCGAGCCCAAGAGTAAACATCGAACACAGTTGTACCGGATAAGTTTTTCAATAACGATCCGCAAACTGTAACGTTGATAAAGTCGCGAATGCCATAAAGATGGTAAAACGACTATAATCGAAACAAAAAAAAAATCAGAAAATTATTCAATGATATTAGAAATTCAATAAACATTAATAATTTCGTGCATAGCAATGTTCAACATCTATTCAAAAGAAAAATATATCTTTTTGGAATAGAGGGATCAAACGAACCCATAACATACATTTTGGAAAACTACTTCTTAAAAACTTGAGAGTTTACTATTGCTTTGAAAAGATGGCATAAAGAAGTTCATACTATTCTCTAACGATTGACATATTGGAACAAATGTTTTTTATTATAGATTTTTCGTGAAAAAACATGACAAAACTAAGATCATAAGCGTTTGAGCATATTTTTGTTATGAACTTCAGGTTCCCCATCGATGCAGTTAGAGATTGCTTTTTTAATTTAAAAAAATCTAACTTTCTTTTTAAATTGATAAAAAAAAGAAGCATATAATGCGAATTTAAGTCAACAACATATAGAAAAAAATGCTTACGCAAAGCGACGGCGATGACTGTTGGTTTGAGATTTTTATCTCAACACACATCTGAGATATTTGAAGTGGATAACGTTACCCCACTCCCCTCTACTAAAAAAGATTACCTCATCATTATCAATTTTTATTGAAATTATGGTAGGAATGAGTTTTTGGATCAGCTATTCAAATATATGTATTTTAAATTCAATAAATGGTCCATTCAACCCTATCTATAACAGAAAACAACTTAAAGGTTATGTTTCATGGAAATTATCGGTTGTTTAAACAGTTTGCTTCACTGGAAAAATATTTATCGCTGCTTGGTGCAGTTCATTCAATCACACAAACTTTTTGTCGCGCTTTAATCAGCACCAATCATAACATGGTGCAGACAATATTTTCAATTGAATATTAATCCCGGGAAATGGTGGTGAAGTAAGAGAGTTCGCTGGAAAAAAGAGGACACCGACAACAACGTATTGGTGCTGTGCACACCACATTGTGAAAGATATTACCATATATACTGATGCAAATATTATTTGGCTATCCGGAAAATCCATCCAATTGTAATGGTTCTCCTTTTGGCGTTGAAAGGTTGTTTTTTCCATTCGTATGTTCGCAATTTTCATTCCAACTTGTTGGAACCCGTTTCACGTGGCCAGGGAGATAGCTGTTTTTCACTTCAACCGTCGAGAAAGAATTATTTTTTCCGGCGAACTCCCCTTCGGTTCGACAATTGACTGATTGACATGAACGGTTATCGGGCTGGCAAATATTTAATTGGCATTTCGTATTATTCCTATACTGTTTGCATTATTGTCATTATTAGTTTTGAGGCCCCCTTTGAGAGACAAAAACAAAATACCAACCCAGAGCCGAATGACAAACTTTGGTGACGCAGATCGCGAGAAAAATGTAGATACCGGCAGGAAAGCACTCTGGCAAATAATGTTTCAATGAAATCGAGTGAAATGGTTAAATAGTTTACAATTGTTTTTAACCGGAAGAAATTGAATGAATAGCGTTATGATACGTAGATGGTTTTTAATAATAAAAGAGGTTCAATATCAGGTTCGGAAGAATTTAATTGGCTTTTATCAATATAAGGACTCTCTGGAGCCACCGAATTAGTTTATTTGATCAAACACAATACTTCAATAAAATGTCAATTTTGTTAGAAAATAAAACTCCATAAGGAAAAAATTTAATATATTATAAAATCCTTTTTTTACATTTGTCGCAAAATGGAATCTGAAAAAAATTTGAATAATAATTTCAATTATGTATTGTACAATGTATCGTATGAATAAAGTAAACTGATAATGCAAAGTAGAATTAAGCACAATTCTGTGTTGCTCGTGAACTCCACCACAAGGCTGCATACATTTCAACTCGATTAACTGGCCACGATAGACGAAGGTGTGGTTTTCCAATATAGAGTTGTGGGTTAGAAAATTCGATTCAATTTCAGCTACATGGTTTGAAACAGGTACATAGTAGATATAGCCTGCCAGAGCACTATCAATGTCAGATTCAACAGGATTGATTGAAAATGTGGTGAACTGGAAACATTCTGGGATGAACGAACATTCTGGCCAGTCATTTCGTATCACCGGAAGGGCTGCAGAGTAATGCGCTCTTGATGTACACTTGGAAATGGCAAATTTCCATCAGTACTGAGAAGCATATTTAATGACGTTAATTTTGTAATATGCTTGCGATGTGGAGTAGTTTCCAAATTCTAAATCTATTTGAAAAAATATTGATTACAAAAACAAAGTTTTCAGTTTCGGAGAACTTATGACAACCCGTCAAAATCATTTCAATCTATTCTGTTTTTTTTTTTACTGGAATATGAAATTAGTCTCTTACAAAGTTTTTGATCAGCTACCAAAAGTCTAAAAATAAATTCACTTTTACCTTCCTGCTTCTTGAGCTACAACCGCCTTGTTCGATGCAAAAGTTCAAACGTTGACGGGACTCTTTTTCCTTTTTTTCTGCGGTGAAATAACGGAATACTTAAACCGTACTTTTTGAGCTTCCATACCGGAAGGAAAGATTGATAGCCCCTTTTGGCAGAGAAAAAGAAACGCAAAAGTCCCGAGTGGGTGAAAATGGTTCCTAGCCATCAAGTAAGTAGGTACCGATCCGAATGAGCGACAAGACAAATAATATCCGCCCACAATCGGCCATATACACACAAAGACAAGAAAACATCCCTCGGAGGACTGATGGATGGATGGCTGCTTTCGAAGGATGGAAGGATGGATGATGAGGAAGTAAACGGGACAAAGCATCACATCCATCTGCCTTCCTCGGTGCCAGTAGTCCTAGTAGTCATGGTTCAATGATGCCGGTGATGCGGAGCAATGCGAAAGAAATGGTGCTCGGTCGCGATTTTACACCCCATTCATCATGAGCCCTAGGCACAATCAATGAGGCGGGAAATTTGGCCACATTTGTCACCCCCGAAGAATGCTGGAATGTGCCCAGCCACTCCAATCTAGCTCGAAAACCAAGCATTTACTTACTTGGAAGTGGACTGGTGATAAATGCGATTTAAGGGGAAGAAAACTCTCTATATCTAATATTTCTTAGATAAAACTCAAAAGTAAAAACAAAAATTGCATGTGACGCACCTATTGATATTCAATTTAAAAGATTTGAAAATAATCATAAACACACTTTACTCCTTCAAATTATTTTTTATTTCCTTATGAAAAAATCCAGTGGCTCCAGAGAGTTGCTTTGCAAAAAAGGTTATTTACTTTCTGTATATTGTTTACATCCTTTTTGTACTCAAGATGCTGGTCGAAGGAAAATTATACAATTGATATGCAAATTATTTAGCTTAAAAATGATAACAATTCCAAAAGCATACAATAAATAAGAAAATTGATTTCTAAACAACTTATATTAATACACAAACTCAAAAATAATGAATTTTACTAATAAAATAAATCAAAGTTTTCAAAACCATTAAAAATGAATGTTTCAAATCAATGCTATTTCTGGTGAGTCATTGATAAATTATTCAAAATGATATTACTAATCCTGAACTTGAAATTTGCTTGAAGATAAATTCTTACAGTCTTGTTTTCAAATTTGAAATCAAATCTTCGGACATAAATGAATTCTTATGAATTCATATGAAATAGAATACATAAAATATTTTATCAAATTTCAAAAAAATCTGAACTCACAAATAAATTTCAAATCAGGTTAAAAATTGACCATGATAAAACACAGTTAGAAAAATGATAATGATTGTTATTATTAATCATTCAATATTGCATTTTTTCTCTTAATTTTCAATTGAAGAATTGATTAAAAAATGTAATATCTTTAATTAAAAAAAAAAAAAATCATGATTTGAAGTGTGAATTCTCAACCAGGGAAAAGATTTATTTTGAAGTTAGAAGAATTTATTCAAGAGTTGATAATTGAATTTTATTTGATAATAAGAAGAAAATATTTAATTATATTTCAAGAGTGCAAGTGACCAGAGTCATAGATAAAAACTTTTTCTATATTTAAATTATTCCAGTTATTAAAATAAAAGGCTTAAAAAGTTAGGAAGTTCAAAATAATCACTTTATATATTAGAAGTAAAACATGTATGTATGTATGTAGATAATCCATCATGGGTGCACGGATTCACCGCAGTTTTATCAAAGTAAGTGCTCATGCATTTTTGGATAACACCTTTTAAAAATCAAACCTAAAATACAGCGTACAATATACCCGACACCATGATTTCGTATGAACTGTTATGAAGTGAATGTATTACGTGTACATGAAAGTATATTTGGGAGAACGAATCGATCAGTTACACAACCAGTTGAAAATTTAGAAGTACAACATGTTCAATTACACTGGCAAATCACAGATTGGTAAGTGACCAATGATAAACTTAAATGAAAAGCAAAAAAAAAATCAAATTTTGTTGTTAAAACCTAATGCAGAAAGATAATAAAAACTAAGTTAACATTGCCCATTTAAATCTATTTGCTACTTTGAATCATTTTTCGAACTTTCTAAAGATTAATTAAAAATCAGGATCGATTAAAATATATGATTTTTTACGATGAAAATAAATAAAACATTTTTAAATTTTCAATCGAAGGTTTTAAAGTTAAAAATTTCAAGCACTAAATATTTGTCGCTTTTAATTGAATCTGGTCCTGGAAAAGAGAGAAGGTGGAAACTATGGTAAAAATTTAGATTTAAAGGCTTCCAAGAAGATTACGTTTTCAGAAAAAAAAATCGGAATAAAAAAACAAACTTATCAAAATATTTCAATAAATTTAAAAAGTTTGATTTAAAAAATTCAATAAATTTATTTGAAAATTAAAACAAAATACGAAAATGAGAAAGATAAGTTTTTAAACATTTTAGACCTAACCATTTTAAAACATTATTAATAGAATTTATTTGATAACTCAAGGGAACTGCAAGTTGGTGCTTAAGATTAAATGATTGATTTTAGATTTAAGCGTCCTGAACTTGAATAAATTTTGACTCCTTGTGTGTGGTGTTTATTAGCTTTATAATTATCAGTGTTAAGTTACATCAATCATTGATGATGAAATAACAAAAAAATGTTTTGATTTTGTTTATTATATGTATCTATTTTATTTAATTGAGAAATAATATTTCAAGGATTATGATGCATGATCTAAAAAAGGTAAAATCGAAAGTTTTTTTTTAATTTAATAAGGATATTATAAAAAGTATTTCAAATACAACTGAATAAAGTTTAAACAAAAAATTAACTCATTTAACAAAATTGTTCAAACTTGCAAAACAATTCTATTTTTGCTTCAAAACAGCAATAATTCAATTTTGTTTAAACTATCATTAAAACAAGGGAAAAGTAAACAAATAGAAAACCCCTAAAACTTTTTTCTTACAACTCAAAATTACTTGAAGTTTTGGTTTAATACCTTTATTTTAAAAATATTTGTTTCGTTTTAAAGTTTTGTCAAAAAATGCAGAAATTTCTTAAATGATTGTAAAATATTTTCAAAAGTTAATCAAAAAACAAAAAATTATAGAAAAATTCCAAACTTAGATCAAGGGCACCTAAATTAATCAAAATCAGCTTTTAAATATTTAGCACCTCGAAGTATGTGAATTTTGTGGCTATGTGCAATTTATCAAAACGTTTTTGAGTGTGATGTTGAGCATTTAGAAAAACAAGAAACACAAATAGTATTGAGACTGGAATTTATTTCTAGGAGGATACTAGGTTTAAGATTATGTTATGCTCATTCTGATGACAATCGTGAGTCATGATACATGGCTTCCAACTAGTTGATGTAAAAATTAGTATTCGATGAATTAATTTTGAAGTTAAAATGGTTGGTCTCAAATTCTGAATCAGTTTGGTTACACTTCTTAATGAAAACTCATTCTAGAGACGAGGTAGAGTTTTTGTATGTCAAGATTTGAGTTTCAGCACTAATGATTGATTGAAATGCAATAATTAGTTTCAATTTGTGAATGGCGTGTATGTTTGTAGTGTCATGAAATGGAATGTCTCAAGCCTAGAGTGATTTAAAACTGATTTCCGCCGGAGGCGAGAAAAAAGTTCTGACTTTTTTGCTAACAACTTATTGAACACCTTTTAAGATCAAGTAATTTTCCTTTACTACGTTAAAAATTTTACTTGGATAAAATCTCCATGGGGGGGGGGGGGTTGGTTAAACCCCTAAACCTCCCCCCCCCCCCTCCGTTCGCACGGCCTTGTGCCACAGAAAAAAATCGATGTTATACAAAAAAAAAAAGTTTTTCAAATTGTATTTAAGCTTTTTTGACTGTTCATTTGGAAGCTATTTAACTTTAGGATTAGAATACTAATCACAAAAAACTGCTTTACATAGCGAATGAGTTTTGTTGATTTATATAACCTATACTAAAATATTCCATGATACTAACAAAAACCGTAAAAAGCAAAGACTGCCATTTTTAAACACTTTTTATTGAATTCAGATATTTTTTTTAATGGTTGTAGCTTTTGTCATGAATTAATTAACATCTTTTTTACGTTGCCAAAAAATTGAGCGTAAGAATATGAAAAACCAATAATTAAATACAAAAAAAGATCTGGAAAATAATCTTCTAAACTTCTTTCAAGGTTATTTTCTTATGAATACAAACTCAGTGGCTCCAGAGAATTTCTTTGCAAAAAGGCTTTTTACACACCTTTCTGTGTATTGTTAACAACTTCTAAGTACTCAAAACGCTGTGATTGAAGGAAAATTAACAAAACCCCAAGAAAGCAAAGACTTCCATTTTTTACCACTTTTTATTGGATTCAGATTATTTTTAAATGGTCATAACTTTTGTCATGAGTTAATTAGCTTTTTTTT
Organism: Uranotaenia lowii; assembly: GCF_029784155.1. Classification (NCBI taxonomy): domain Eukaryota; kingdom Metazoa; phylum Arthropoda; class Insecta; order Diptera; family Culicidae; genus Uranotaenia; species Uranotaenia lowii. The sequence goes on along the minus strand of NC_073693.1, from coordinate 231,059,090 downwards.
ACATTATCAAAACATTAAGCGTAAGAATACGAAAAACTAATAATTAAACTCAAAAAAAGATTTGAAAATAATCTTCTTAACTTCTTCCAAGGTTATTTTCTTATGAATAAAAATTCAGCGGCTCCAGAGAGTTTCTTTGCAAAAAGGTTTTTTTATACATCTCTCTGTCTATTGTAAACATCCTCTAAGTACCCAAAACGCTGTGGTTCAAGGAAAATTATACAACTGATATGCAAACTAGACAGTCTCTTGTGTAAAAATGCCTAACGCTTATTATTCCTATAATTTTTTGACAGCCAATTTATTTCATAACTAATTTTCATCATCTGGCAAAATGACGTAGACGTAGAATTATTGAACTAGTTAATGTTTTTTAACCGTTAGTTTACCCAAAATTTATTGAAAACATTTTTATGCTTATGAAAAGATAAGCGAAAGGCTTGTTTATGCCAGACGCTGAAAAATAGCAGCATCCTTGTTAAGCTTTTTGCCTTTGATAAAGTTCGTTCATTTATAAGTACTTAAGCAAAAAAGACTAAGTGAGAAAATAATTTGCTATCAAAAACTGCGCAACTTATTTCGCATCATTTTTTCACATTTTTGGTCCTCAACGCCAATTGCTACGTACAAAGAACTTAACTTTTGCATGATTTATCCGTTAAGCAATTCAGAACAAACTGTGGAAGAAAATTTCGTAATTTTCAATCATTCATATTTTGACAAGCAAAACACATAGTGGTGCTATTCTTATTTCGCTCACTGTATTTCTGGATTATTCAAATCCTCACATTTGATTTTTTGTATTATAAAATTAGGAATGCAGCAAGCTTTAGTTGAAAGTTCCAATCAAAACACCTCTTCTTCAAAGAGCAACAGATTTTTTAAATAATTTTTGAATGAATATTTTCCAAATTTGTGGTTTAAAATGGTGAATTTATCACATTTGAGTGACATATTGAATTTAAATATTCTTATAAACAAAATTGAGTTCGAACTCAACTTTTATTCTGAAAACAAATCTGGTTCGGCTGAGCTATTATTGAGAAGCATGTTTTTTGTTCTTTGACATTTTTTTCGTAAGATTTTTATAAAAAAATTTAATTTAGTTTCGTTACAAGATTTCAAAAACTGTAAATTTTGTACAAACTGATTTAAGGAAACGAAGATATACTGATTTCAAGCCAAGAATATATAATTGACATAATTGAAATCTAAATTGAAATTGAAAAAATCACAATTTCCTTAGGGGCTCTAGAAGCAAAAATATATTTAAATGCGCCTGAGAAAGGTTTCAAGTCATAAATCTTTCTAAAGTGACCGTTAAACACTCAAGACTGGATGATGATTGACAGATTAAAAATGGAGTTATATCTAATACAATATATCAAGAAAATTCGATACCGTTATTTATAATAATTTTTAGTAGAAAGGTAGGACTTTTTTTTATTGAAATTGCAGAAACTTTTAGACTTATGCTTCAGATAACAGTAGAAATTTCTGTTAGTTTGATATTTCTATTATCTGTTACAAAGTCTATCTTGTAACTTATCTTCAAAGGAAGAAGTGAATCATGTGATTGATCTTCATAGGAAATAGTTTTGCTTACATTTAGGTTGTTATCAGGGTTAAATATCTAGTTTGCGCAAGTTTAAGTTTTCTGAGTATTAAAAAAAAATGTAATACAAATTTAAGGTGGTGAAAAGAGCGAAGAGCATTTGAAATAGAAGCTTGACCACATGCCAAATTCTTTGTCCCGAATTAACTGTATTGAAGAAGTAGTACCCAATAGAGAAGGCACTACATTTTTCGATACAGTTAATTATGGATGGTTCGACCGCCATGTGAGTGTGCACATGTGCCGAACGGACATGTGCACACTCACATGGCGGTCGAACCATCCATAATTAACTGTATCGAAAAATGTAGTGCCTTCTCTATTGGGTACTACTTCTTCAATACAGTTAATTCGGGACAAAGAATTTAGCATGTGGTCAAGCTTCTATTTCAAATGCTCTTCGCTCTTTTCACCACCTTAGAATTTTCTTCTGTTCTTCTATCCGTCTTCCATTTCAACTCTTTAACCCTCACCGATAAAGCCGCAAATTCATTTCATAAAACAAATTCACGGTGATTTCTCCTCTTAAAATAATACAAATTTATAGATTCGAATTTTTCAGCCCCCTCCCCCCCCCCCCCATTCTGAACTCCTTTAGACACCATTTAAAGTTCATTTACACCTATTTCTTAAGTATTTTATGTGAAAAGCTGATAAAATTTCAAAGCGTTTTGATGTGCTATTACATGATTTTCGTTAAAAGTGACAGAGTAAAGTAGCTTAAAAATATGGTTTTATCTAGTTTACAGAAAATATCTAATCAAATTATCTCGAAAAATAAGTTTGAAAAAATATATTCGTTTCAAATCATTTCTGCTCGTGGCAAGGTCGTTAAACGAATGAAATTCATATTAGGTGGTTGTTTTTTTTGCAAAAAATCAAATGATTTGGAAAAACAATGCACCTGTGGAAAAACCACAATTTTCATGACGAAAACATTGGTTTCACAGTTGTTCAAGCCTAAATAAAATCCTTTTATTGCTTATTTCGTTTTTTAACGATCTCTATTAACCGATTTTACTTTCAACTGAATCTCATGATGATGTTGCTGATGTCAAATTTTTCCAGCTGAAGTTCCATTATATTTTAGTGGCGACAAAATAATGAAGTGTTGTTAATTTCGAAGCAACTGAATTTATAAAATTTTCCTCAGTTTTGTTCAAAAAATAAGTATCAATATCATTACTGAAAAAGGTGTGCGCCAACCGATGGTAGAAACCAAGAATAAAGAATATATATTTCTAACAAAAAAGAAATACACACCAATTTTTTCATAAATTAATAAGATAACCTTCACTTCCTTCTTAGAAAGGATTTTAATCAAACGAACAATTCTTAAGTTATTTACACGCATTTATAACTGTCCCAAATTAACTAAATCTTACTTAACCTACTCGATGATCCTATGTTTGATTTAGAATTTTAGTTTATAACGTCAAAAGTCTCAGTTTACGACATACACAATTTCACTATTCTGTTTGAAAGAAAATACAAATATCCACCTATTATGATTTTCAAATTTCTTGTCTATGAATAGGCGATTCAAAACCATTGAATCAGTATTCACGTACACTGTTTTAGGGATGTTGAAAATAATATGTTTATGCAAATTTTCCACGATAGCTTTGGACAGATGATAAATTCCGTTCTAACCCTGCCAACATGAAAACATGATAGAAATAGTAATTAATATCGTTTATAGAGATTTTGTTCATCGTGATCATAAAAATGTTTCTATTGAGTGATTCTCCATGATTTGCTTTTGACACGCATAGCTCTTAAACAAGTTGAATCGGATGAACGATAAGTTAGTTCGTAAATCTGTTGCCAAAAAGTAGCGAATATGTTGATGGGATTTTGACGAAATCATCTGATTGAAGTGAAATGATTTTCGATGAATGCGTGTGGCTTCAATGGACTCTCAAGCGAGTTTCTTGCTTTTTTCCCTCGACCCGTTTCAAGAATAGCTACTCTCAACTATAGAGCTATTGCGTCGCGAGTAGGTCTTGTTTTAAGGTATCGAAAAGTGGACTGAATGGGCTCGAGTTCAATTCTCGTTGGAAGCATTAATTGTTTTTATTTTATTAAAAACACGCACGGTCGATAATTTGTCATTATAGGTATGTCGCCTCCATTTTTGTGGCAATATGCCTTTTTTCTGGTTTTTATACAACCGTTTCATCGGGTAAACTTGTTTTATTAATTTTGTTGTTTTTGCAATTTATCTGCCTAAATGTTTGCTAGGAAATCAAATAAGAGTTAACCCATCGCACAATGGGGAAAGAAGTGTACAAACCGCGAAGAAATTCAATATCTTTCGTTCTACATGAATCAAATCTATGAAAATATACTTTCCTTATGTAAAAATTTCCGGAAAATAGATTTAACATAGTTTGAAACGCGATATATTGCTTTTTTAACCCCTAATTCTCCTATATTTTTAAATCATTCCAGAAAAACACTAATTTGAACCAGAGAATATTAAACGAAAATAGACCTATCGTGTGTAATTTTTTCTGAGGACTCGAATTAAGGCTGTTTGAGCCACCGCACGCTCCAAAAAATGGAGTTATGGCTGTTTTATCCTCGATTCTCCTACATTTTTTTCTGAAATCATTGAAAAATGTAGGGGAATTGACGGTTAAAGCACCCATAACTCCATATTTCAAAGCGGGCGGTAGCTCAAGCAGCCTTCATTCGATTTTTCAGAAAACATAACACACGATAGGTCTGTTTTCGTTCAATATCCTCTAGTTCAAATCAGTGTTTTTCTGGAATGTTTACAAAATATAGGGGAATTATAGGTTAAAAGGCACTATATCTCCATTCGAAAGCTTGTGCGGCGTTTGAAACTATGTCCAATCGATTTTCCGGAAATTTTCACAAAAGTAAAGTATATTTTCATAGATTTGGTTTATGTGACGAAAGATATTGAATTTCTCTGCGGTTTGTGCACTTTTTCCCCATTGTGCATCTTTGGACGAATCAATTCTGCACAAATGCGCTGAAGTTATTTTTCCATAAATTGGGTAACAATTTCGAAGGACGCGAAGTTTTCGGTGTTCAAAATAACTAAGGTGTTTGCAGAAATTTATTTTCCTGGAGACCCTTCAAAATCTGGATGGAAAAGATATCAGGAAACCAAAATTTAGATGAAGCTGCCGCTCGCTTCTTAAATCCTAGGAATGCGTGTTTTTTTTTTCTTAACAAATTACCTTAGAAATACTCATAATCATCGCAATACAACAAAAAATGTTTTTTTAAACGATGAATCCGGTTAAAAAAATAAAAAATATGCCCATTGAAGAAATATTGCAAAAAAAATTCTTACACATAGGAAATCACAATGTTAATACTTTTTCTGAAAAACAATTGTGATAAAATATTTGTGGCTTCAGAAGAGCGATGCAACTTTTTATAAATTTTACACGGATTGGCATTTTAGTTTGCAATTTATTTAACGTTGTTTAAATGAAGGATATGGGGATTTTTTTTTATTATCTGACAATTTGCGCCGGGGGTCTTCAGATTTTCCCCAAAATTGAAAATTTGGTTCATTTTTGCAACTTAAAAACACATGTATTTTTTCAGATTTCTAACATTTTTATTTTTTGAGTTAGCTTCGGTTAAATTTTTTTATAAATAAAAAATAACCATTTTTCAAAGCTACATAACTCTGTTATTTTTCAACGGAAATTATAAAATAGCACATCAAAATTCATTGAAATTTTATCAGCTTTCCAAATAAAATATTTTAAAAAAATTAAATAATGACCTTCAACATGAAAAGTTGTAAATAAACTTTAAATGACGTCTAAAAGTACCGTCTGCACCACCGAATATTTTGCAAAAAGTACCATTGTATAGCTCGATTCATGATGCAACTTTCATCTGAAGACACCAAAGTGGGCCATTAACACCTTGAAGAGTTATGAAAGAAATAATGACAATAAATCTCTTTTTTTACATCGAAAACAAACAATGGTCGAACAACTGCACTCACATATGGAGATAGCAAGCACTTCTAACAACTTGGAAACAAAAGAACTTACTATAGCAGGTAAAAAACACTACTTTTTGTGCTTTGTAGAGTGTTTGCAGCAAAACTGACTTTAAATTTTAACCAAAATTCTTAGTATCGTATTGTTAATGTGATATAACTAATAATGGGAATGTTGCTTTTACAACCTGGTCATATACTATATAACTTATTAACTTTTCGATCAAAGATCATTGTGAAGCATAATCAATGCCAAAAGTAGAAGGTTCAGTCCCTGTGTTTGGGATCACAAAAATGTGATTAAAAAATGAAATTTAGACGTGCTTTACATTGTTTTTATATCGGGAGCTATGCACTGGACACCAAAATCCTTTCCCGTAGATCAAAAAAGTATGAGAAAGTGGCACAAATGTTGTAGAAATAATCGAAGAGCTCAGTATGGCCAGCCCAGGCTGTAAAATGATGAAAATATGATACTTTGACCGTATTCGTTTTCTCCATTCGCCCAGTTTTGAGGTTTACCATACTAGAACGAACATAATTCGTCGTCAGCGTTTTGCTACCTCGATCGCTCACACACGAATCTTCAGTGTTCCACCTCCCATTTTTAATCAAATCTGGGGAATTACGGATGCAAAACTTAGCGCATAAACTTCTAAAAATGACAGTACAATGTGCATAACTTGTTGTGACTTGGTGCAAAACTGAGTATAAACGAATACGTTATTAGATTTTTGGATATAACATGAAGTCAGTTAAGCTGCAACACTCTACCGCCCCTACTTTCATAACAGTCCCATATGCAAAAACAAGCAAGCGAGGAAATCATTCTGAAATTTTCTGTTTTGGAATATATTTTTAAATTGTGACCATCACTTTCAGCATAAACGAAGATCGTTTCTAGGTTGTCATAATAGATCGTTAGACCTGAAATTTTCGAAATTGGGTTATTGGTAAGGTCGAGAGCACCATTTTTATTCATTATGGGACTGTTAATCGACCATATTTGAAACCTTTTTCAAATCTACTCGCATAACAGTCCCATACAGAATATATTTTGTTCACCAAGCTACTTTTTAGGACTTAAATTTGATCATTTTAAACTTCTAAATTGCAATTGCCAGAAAAAAACATACTTTTGGAAAAAAATATCGTGAATTCCACATTGTTGGTTGAATCTTTTGACGATTTTTGATTGCATCCGATAGTTTTTCGCTCAGGAAGTCATTCCTAAGAAAGTCAGACCTGCCTTCGAGAACTACTGTGCATCATTCGACATCAAGTGAGTTAAAAAAATGTTTAAATGATTGAAAGCAATAAACCAAAGACTATTTCGCCGAAAGAAGCATTGAAAAGTAACCAAATCCTTGGTATTTCACATATGGGACTGTTAGCTTCGGTATATTTCCTATAGGACAGCCACGAATTGATATTTTTTTTTCGAAATTTGTAGAACAAAACCTCTTTTTTAGTGTTTTATTTTGAAGCCATACGTTGACCTAAAATGACGAAAATTCATATGGGACTGTTATGCGAGTAAGGGCAGTCTGAAAAGGGTGAAAAAATAGTGTTTATTACCTGCTTTGATAAGTTTATTTGTTTCCATGTTGTTAGAAGTGCTTGCTATCTCCATATGTGAGTGCAGTTGTTCGACCATTGTTTGTTTTCGATGTAAAAAAAGAGATTTATTGTCATTATTTCTTTCATAACTCTTCAAGGTGTTAATGGCCCACTTTGGTGTCTTCAGATGAAAGTTGCATCATGAATCGAGCTATACAATGGTATTTTTTGCAAAATATTCGGTGGTGCAGACGGTACTTTTAGACGCCATTTAAAGTTTATTTACAACTTTTCATGTTGAAGGTCATTATTTAATTTTTTTAAAATATTTTATTTGGAAAGCTGATAAAATTTCAATGCATTTTGATGTGCTATTTTATAATTTCCGTTGAAAAATAACAGAGTTATGTAGCTTTGAAAAATGGTTATTTTTTATTTATAAAAAAATTTAACCGAAGCTAACTCAAAAAATAAAAATGTTAGAAATCTGAAAAAATACATGTGTTTTTAAGTCGCAAAAATGAACCAAATTTTCAATTTTGGGGAAAATCTGAAGACCCCCGGCGCAAACCCGTCAGATAATAAAAAAAAATCCCCATATTCCTGATGGCTTACAATGCATTTGAAGAAAAAATATAAATATAAGTGAGTGAGATACAGAAAATTATTTTTACGGCTTTACGGCTCTGCATTTTTTTGCACAATGAATGAAGAGACTTGAAATAAAATTAAAAAAAAAACACATCATATCTGGCTCATTTTTAATTAACTTAGGAATCTCTTATTGAATGTACACAATTTGTGGTCAAATCAATTATATACTTCAACCGTTTATCAAGATAAAGAAAATTTCATCGAAAATGCTACATAGTGAAAAGCACTAGCCTATAATCAAAAAACGCCTTGAGAAACATGCTACATAAGCCAACACAATAGACAACTCAACTGAATTTAGTAAAAGAATAGGATTTAAAGCCACAATCAAAGTTGTGCAAAATTATTCACAACCTTTTTTCTAATGCACGAACGCTCTAAACGTTAGGCTCTGAATTCTCATACATCTGTAAAAATGTACACTTATTTCAAACTGAGTTTTTGATTTTTTTTGTAAAACAGGTGTCTTCATACTTCCGTGAACACTCCTTGTATTATGAAAGATTTCAAAACATTGATAAATTGAATTCATTTTGGAATCGTTATTTGTGTTAAATATGTGATTTTTTTTATCTCACAATTTACGCTAGGGGGTCTTTAGATCAACCCCGAAATTTCAAATATGGTTCAATTTTACGACCTCAAACACTTTTATTTTTCGGATTTAATTTTTTTTTAATATAAGTTCGTTGGATATTTTTCGTAAATATAATAAAATCATAGTTTGAATACCACTGCTTTTTGATGATGCAGACGGTACTTTTAGACACCATTTAAAGCTCATTTTCAGTTTTCAGGATAAAATTTCAATGCGTTTGGATGTACAATTTATGATTTCCGTTGAAAAATGACAGTGTTATAGAACTTTAAATGTAATGGAATGAAATTAAATATTATATTTACATTTCGTCATTTTTCACTCGCTTTGTCATTTTTCTGCGGAAATCGTAAAACAGCACATCAAAACGCATTGAAATTTTATGAATTTTGAAATAAGGTTTTATTTTATTTACAAAAAAAACTTAGAAAAATATCTCGAAAAAAAAAATTAATTAAAAAATAAGTGTGTTTTAAGTGGTAAAATAAACCAAATTTGAAATTTTGTGGAAGATCTGAAGATCGGGAAAATTTCACCAGTCGAAAACAATTATCTTCTCTGAAGATCTCCACTGCAAATTGTGAGATAATGAATAAATAATCACATAACACAAATAACAATTTGAAAATTAATTCAGTTTAAAAATGTTTAAAAATCTTTCATATAGATTCAAAAACGCTAAAATTGATACAAATGGTGATCTAATTTTTTTAATAGCTTGTTTGTTTTGAGTAGCAAAAAATTTTTCGGACTTCGGTTTATAGTTGCATTGCTAGCAAATGATAACATGTTTAACTTGTGTTATAAAGTAATAAATTTGCAAAACCTCTGAAATGCGATGGATGTTTTGAATAAAAGCTATGGCGAGAACTCAAGTTCCCGTTTCAGAAGCAATACAAAAAATATCTCATTTCAAGATGTGACAAGTACAAATTTGTCTTAAATTTGACAAACATTTTGATTTCAAGAGTAGAATTCATGTGGAGATTTTACTCTACAGATGATTTAATTTTATAGATGAACTGATGAAACAATAAGTAAATTTTAGCTCTTGTTACCACCCAAAGTTTACAAAATCACAGAAAGTATGGATTCTCATAGATTTCATATAAAAAATAATCCCAGAACTCCTAAATGATGCCCTCTTTTTCTTGATCGCTATTTGGATGAAGAATTTTAGTGTACATTTTTTGCTACAAAAATATGAAAACAATCCAAATGAAGAACACATACAACTTTTTTCGATGTTAGATTAAATACCACCAGTATTGATCTTATATATAAAAATGCAGATGTTTTCTTCGTAAAACAATCACGTATAAACGGACAGTTGAAATGAAGTGAAGTTTGGTATCCGAGGGTTTTTCGGATCAAAGGTTGATTGTTTAAAAGTTTCGAGAATCTCAATTTTTATGGAAGGGAGGTTTCCATACAAAATCATCAACTCTTGCTATCTATATATATAAAACAGGGAGAAAGACAGAAATGTTCGAACACGCAAAATTCTTCACTGGATCAACCGATTTGCATGTGATTTTTTTTTATTTTGTTCGTCTTCATGCGAAGAAAAATACAACGGAGAGATACTTTCGAAAATGTTTTTGTGGAATTTGAAACTTAATTTTAAGTTTTTATTCGTATCAAACAAAAGTCATGGCACCCAATTTCATTTTTTTTTTTCATTCGAATCACCCAGAGTAGGAAGGCGCCAAAAGCAATCAAGGCTTTCTAATGTTCATCCATCTATCTATAGGAAGTTTTGGCGCCCATTTTCATTGCAAGTGTACTTTTCACGTGGCACCAGTAAAATGGATACCTGGATATGAATGTCCCTATGGGGTGCTGCAACTAGCCAGTAAGAAGGATATTTACGAAATTTGTTTTTCGTTGCATCAGAATCAAGTCAATTCAAATATTTTCTCAGATGATTGTTCGAGCACCGTTATTTTTTTTTTTTTTTGAAATGCCATATTCTTTTAGCAACTCCATCAATATGGATGTAAAATTTTCGATAGACTCAAAACATAACCATTACCAAATTATTTTTTATGAGTTTTGATAACACAACTAGAAAGTCATAAAGCTTAGTTCTTTTAGAAATGGGACACTTTCATTTGCTAATAGCTCGTTTTCTAGTAATCGGAAATTTATTTATTTATTTATTGGTCACTGTCTACGGCAATTTAATGTCATACAGACTGATTACTTAATCTTATCTTAAAACTATCTTTACTTAAATTGAAATCAAAATATACATACACTTGGTTGAACAATTTACAAGATATGTCAAACGGGTTATAAAATTCGTTCCTACCATAGTTGTTCAATCTCAGAGGCTCAAAACCCCGTAAGGAACGAGAAGGTACATGAAACGGTATCATTTCCACAAGGCTAGCACTATCAATATTACCGGATATGACGTCGAATATAAACAGACGACGAAGTAGTGTAATACGTGAACCAATCGGTTCGATGTTTAAAATTCCACATCGAGCATGGTAATGTGGTAGACGTTGAGGTTCGTTCCATGGTAGGTTAGGCAGTGCGTATCTCAGGAATCGCTTTTGAACTGACTCGAGTAGCTTCAATCCTCCGATCGTGTTTGGTGCCCAGACTTGAATATTGTACTCCAATCCACAGCGAACAAGCGAGCAATATAAAGCTTTGAGAGTTGTAGTGTCACTGAATCCTTTGGTATTCCTGACCAAAAATCCTAGGACTGTTTTTGCTTTTGCCACCGTTACAGCTAAATGTTCCTTGAATGATAGCGACTTATCTACAATAACACCGAGATCTCGAATAGACTCAACTTTTTCAATAGCCACGTTATCAGCTGTGTATTGATGCGAAATTGCAACCCTACTTCTGGTGAACGTAATAATCTTACATTTTTTAAGATTCACTTCCATCATATTCACTTTGCACCAAAGCATAAGCTTATCGAGGTCCTGCTGTAGTGACAGGCAGTCTGTGTAGTGAGCTATTGAGCGGTACATTTTGAGATCGTCTGCATAGAAAACTAATTCGGAATCGATAAGTTCACAAAGGTCGTTCATGAAGAGGTTGAACAAAAGTGGACCCAGATGGCTGCCTTGAGGAACACCGGATGGAACCATCATATTTCGAGATTTGATGTGACCTTGTCTGACGAAAGCAGTTCTGCCTTGAAGATATGATTCAAGCCATTTCACCAGCCAAGTTGGGAATCCCATTTTGTACAATTTATCAATAAGGTGCTTGTGAGGTAGTCGATCGAAAGCCTTTGAGAAGTCCACGTAGATTGCATCCACTTGCGTCTTATTTGCCAAAGAACTGCTAACGAAGGGGACATAAACCATCAGGTTTGACAATGTTGATCTCTTTTTTCTAAAACCGTGCTGACATTCATCAATGATATGGGATGAAACTGTGCTCATTGCGTTAAAGATCAACAGTTCGAAAACCTTTGCCAAGCAATTCAATATAGAAATTCCACGGTAATTCTCTACAAGGTGAATATTCCCAGATTTATGGATAGGTGTTATTGCAGCAGTTTTCCAGGCTTTTGGGAAGGTTGATGATTCCAATGATTTATTAAAAATTATGCTTACTGGGAGTGCCAAAGAGTTACAGCATCGTTTAATAAATAGCGGGGGGAGACCATCTGGTCCAGCTCCCTTTCGCTCGTTTATTTCTTTAAGAGCCTTTGTCACGTCGCGTGGGCTAACTCTCATTTCGGGAATGCTGATATTAAACGATTTTACTGCAGTCAAATGTTGAGTGCTAACGTTATTTTTGTGATCAACGAAAGTGGTTTTAAGAAACTCTGTGCACAGTTGAACTGCCTCAGTCATGTCAGTTGATTGACGATTTCCATACGACAGATTCAGAGGAAGACCAGAATTACCTTGTTTGTTTCTTACATAGCTCCAAAAAGATGAAGGATCATTTTTGAATTTACGTTGGATATCGGCTAGGTAACGATGGTAACTGGTATCTTTTAGTTTTAAGTACTCTAACTCTGTTGCTCTCACATGTTGCTTTGACACGTCCGTGGGGTTGCGTCTATATAGTTTTTTAGCTTTTCTCAAACGATTTTTAAATTTGGATAACTCCCGATTCCACCATTCAAATTTTTTGGAGGTATGACAACGGCGCACGGGTACGTTTTTGCTCAAAATATCATTTATATAAGAGTAAAAAGCTTCAGTCGTTGAGTCTACGTCAAGCATACTGGTGGCTAAAATGGTTGGCCAATTTACTTGCTGAATAATAGTATCGAGCTCGTCAAAGTTGCAGTTTCTAAAATCATATCTTGTATCGCTGCCCTCGTCAACATTTTCGAACATGTTCGAGCAAAATGAAACTATGAACGAAGGGTGATGAGCATCCTCACGCATAAGTGTCTGCGGGGATTCAAATAACTGGAAACTGGTAGAGTCGCTAGAGAATGCTAGATCCAACAGACGTCCGTTGGAGTTTTTAATATTGTTTATTTGATGCAGTCCAAAATCCGTTAAAGCGTTTATGACGATGTATTCCTTTGATTGTAGTAAATCAGGAACATCAAAGTTCAGCTCGGTTTCAGGAAGGAAACTATTTAATTCGTCGTCGAATATCCAAGAGACGTATGGCAAATTGTAATCGCCTATCACTAACAATGAATCATTTGGCGAAAGCTGCTCGGATAGTTGTTCGATACAAAGAGTGTGAGATTTGTAGCTGGAAGCACTCGAATCCGGACTCAAGTAAACTGCACAAATACTCAATGAAAATGAGCCGAGTTTGATGCGTATACACGTTTGCTCGAGATGTAAACTGTGACAAAGAGGTACTTCACTACACGAGAGGGACGGTCTTACGGCAATGAGGACCCCTCCCCCTCTTCCAAGAATGCTAGTCTGAGAAGAGCGATCCGTTCTATAAATTTGGAAATTTGCAGCAAACTCGGCGCTTTTGATGCCAGCATGCAACCAGGTTTCAGAAAAAACAATCACATCGTACTCACATTCAGCCAGGGCGACGAACAAGTCTCTAGTTTTTGTGCGCAAGCCTCGAACATTTTGATAATAAATCGTCAATTCTTGCTTGCGATTTGTGCTCACGGACGATTTGCGCTGCTTACTAGGGAGCGTCGAGAGAGCGACGTCGGTTTGGGACGATAAGCAAACAATATCGGAATGTTTTGCTTCACTCGCGTCGATGTTGATAAGAGCGTCGTCGAGGGCCGACGTCCTATTTACAAGTTGTGTTCTGGATAAGTTCGGTGCGAAGGATTGTGCAAATCCGGATTGCTCCACAGGAAAAGGTGAGCTATATTGTTGCTATGCGTTTTGAGGTAAAGCAACGGCTTTCGTTTTTTCGTAGGGAGATATGACGATACCAGCTGGCCAAAAACCTTTTGCGGTAAGTGCAGATGAGAAGTTTTTATGTATGGAAATTTTGAACGAGATGAAACTTGTTCTTTTCCCCAACTTTGTCATCGTGCTGCAGGTTACGGCGGACTCGGGAATATTTTTGGAAACGATGAACTTGACCACGTCGTTGCATGATGTAGTCGGTGTAAAGTTTCGAGCACAAAATGTAAGTAGATCATCCATTTTTTGTGTGCTGTTCGCTGGAGCAGCAAGCCGGGTGCTTAGTTTTTGATCATTAGATCGTGGATGTTTATTTCTCGCTACAGATTTTTTACTTGCCACAGGTTGCCAGGATGAAAAGGGCACTGACGATGGGTAACTCGGTGGAAAGAACTGAGTCGGAGGCTGCATAAACCAACCATTTGGCGAGAAACTGGTCGGTGGAACGCTGTATGGTGGCCACATCGGCGGATAGTAAATGGTAGGATAGGCATTCATTGAGTTTGCATTTTGTGCTGAATGTATCATATTTCCATTCACAGGCGCGTGATTTTGAGCAGCATCAAGTTGATTGGAAGGAGCATCTCTAGTCAGATCGACAAAGTTAGCCGAAACAGGAGCAATTATTACATGGTTCTGTTGCGGGTCAGGCTCGCGGGTGAGTTGACTATCGAATGAGGGATTAATCAGATCACTTTCTAAGCTACGGTCTTTGTTTGCAGAATTAGGCTTCTCGGGCAGAGGCAGTGTACTTGAAGCAGGCCTGAACGAAGAAGAAGCGGCGGCAGGTAACGGATCAATATTGTCGGAACCCAAATCCATATGTGTGACGCATATTTCTTCATTTCTAGTGCGCTTATTCTGCGAGACGTTCACTGAGTTGGCTTTACGTTTGCGAGAGGTAGGACAACCTTCATCATCTAGATTGATTATTGATTGATTATCTAGATTCAAAATTTTGATAGCATTTTGTTGTCTGTAAATAGTACAATCCGACCATTTTTTTTTAATTTAAAATTTACGCGTTTTCGAGATATTTACGATGCAAGAGAAAAAGGAAAATATAATTTTGCACAGTTTCATTCAAAATCCATCATTATCAAATTGATAGCTGACAAAACCTTTAATTATTCGAAGAATTATTGTGTATGAGTGGTGGAAAAGTATGCAAATACTGTCAAAAATGTCCACCAAGTTCAAATCAAGCATTGAAGTGAAGCATATGATCGGCAACTTCGGCTAAGGGTCATCAGGGAAGTCAAGTCTCATACCAGCATTTTGAATTTTCAATAAGCGAAAAACTAAGGGTAGATCGCTGAAATTTCCCAAATTTTGATTTTCCGATACGCTGAAAGTGTTGCCTGGTATTGAGTCATTCAAACCTAACCACAAACAACAATTTTATGCTAATTCCACAGCTCGTAAGCTGTATAGCCGGTTCCGAGGCTATGGGACAAATGATTTGAGATGAACGAAAAAACTTATGAAATACACTATTTTAAATAAATTCCAGCGTTTGAATCCTATATCATGTCTGCTCGTGGCAAGGTCCCGTGTATATTAAAGTATGTATTTGCTGGTTATTTTGTATAAATTATAATGATTTGCCAAAATTCTGCTCCTGTGGAAAAAACAACAATTTTCAAAACATAACTATGGTTTTCGCTGTTTTTAAAAGCCTTCTAGAGTAATTTTGTACATATCCTTCGCAACCTACGATCTATACTAACCGATTATAGATTAATTTCAATCTCATGATGGTTTTACTTCGTTATTGTAAGGTTTTGCTAGCAGAAATTCCATTGAAAACGCTCATAAAGTGGCTCAAAAATAATCAAATTTGTTAATTTCGAAAAAGCTGGATCCACTAAATTGCCCTCAGTTTCTTTTAAAAAATAAGTAATGGTCCGAAAAGTTGCAGAAATTGAAATAGGATCGCGATTTTAAACCATATGCATATATGTATTTTAAACCATATGCATATCGATTGTCATTTTCAAATATATCTAATAATGTTTTATAAGGCCTTCAAAGGGCAAAATAAAAATCAAATCAAATAGATTTATTGTTGTTATATAAGTTGGACATTTTATACGCGTAAAGATGTCCTGGAGGCCAGTTGTAAAAAGGTTGCCCATTAATGCGTTTTAAAACAATAAAAGATATTATAAATCGTTTATAAACTATCGTTAAAGAACTATAAAACCAAACTGGATTTTAAGTGTTACTTGGGGAGGATATAGCCACCTAAAATACAGATTAGACGAAGTATAAGTTTGAAAAACTGATCAATATAATGACTGAAAAAAGTGTGCGCTGGCCGATGGGAGGTACCAAGAGTAAAGTAGAATTTATTCTTACAAAAAAACGATAAATATTTTTTTTCAAATTTTTTCATGAATTATCATGAAATTATCTTCATAGAAGGTATTTAGATCAAACGAAAGGTTTTTGAGATACACCCATTCGTAACTGTCCCATTTCTAAAAGAACTAAGCTTTTTAACTGATAAAAAATCACCTTAATATTTTTTTGGTTGATTTTTAGGAGATGTATGGAATTTATCCAGCAGTTTGAGAATTGAATATTATCAATTTTGTGATTCCAAATAAATTGCATCACTATCATAAGAACGAATTGGAGGATCAGGAAACATTGAGAAATGCACACTTCCTTTTAAGCTCAGTGGTTAAAAGGAACTTTTCCAAAGTTTAGCTATATAGGACTTTAACTTGATATTAGATCCAAAAATATCATCAAACTTTAAAGAATTTAAAAATTTAACATTAAAGTAAAAAGCATGCCACCTGAAATTTCGAAACATTTAAGTATAGAGAAAAATCTGAACCTATATACAAAAATACAAAAAAAAAACTTAGCGGATATCAGATCAAAAAAACAATCTATCAGCACAAGTGAGTTTAAGACTATAAACACTTGAACTCGATCAACAAAAATAAAATCAAGATCAAAGAAAATCAGCTTTTAAATTTACCTTCAAATATAACTGAAAATCCAGATTCATAAAGCCAAATTCAGAATATTGTTATAAATTAACAATAAAATTTAGAATTAAATTGAACTGTTTGGATTTCAGTTTCTTATCTTACGATCATAAACTAAAATTTTAAATAATTTGTGATTGTTTTGAAGTTTTATTCCAAATACCTAAAATAGATTTGCCTTCATTCAAGGTTTCAAATGCTTAGAGAAAAGTAATCCAAAAACATGAAAGTTCATATTATTTTTTTTTAATTTCCTATTTTATAGTGCAATTTGCCAATCCCTAACTGAAAATTGGAAAAAGATAATGATGACACCAATTTTTAAGACATTTTCAAACATTATATTGATTAGAAAAGTGTTACTGTAAAATGAGATGAATAGTGACTTTTCCTGAAATTGTAAATATTTGTTAAACTCAGCTCTGTCAATTCACTATTAAATGTATTTAAATACAGAGGTAAACACAAATAGAAAAAAAAACTCAGTTTATGACGACTCCAGCAAAAAAGATCCATTTTCTGTTCAAATCAATCTTCAATTTTAAAATACTTGATCAGATAGGAGTTTTTGAATAGGAATGATGGCTAAACTAAATAAAAACTTGATAGATTAAGCTCTCTTAAGTTACCGGAAGTAAATAAGTTCGCTAACCAAAAGTTAGCGTACATTATATGTATATTGAACTATAATTCTGGATTTTTTTTTCTGACAGAAGGGTATCCACGTGATTTTATCCACTCAAAAGGAAGGCTGAATAAGGAACAGTGATAAAATATAAAAAAAAAATCCCAAAAATACAGGCTCAACCAAGTTTGCCGGGTCAGCTAGTCTTATATATGAAAATGGAGACGTTTTCTTTGTAACACCTTCACGTACAAATGAACGGTCGGAATGAAGTAAAATTTGGTATCCGAGGGTTTTTCGAGCCAGAAATGGTTTATTTCTAGAATCTCACTTTTTGAAGAAGAAGGGCTCCCATACAAAATCAACTTGAAATGGGACACAACTCGAACAATTTTTCCAGTTTTTGGGTGGTGAATTTTGAAATCTAATGCCCGGATTTTTCCAATCCGGATTCAATCAGGATAAAATCTGGAAAACTTAGTTATGTTAATGTACCTTTTAAGCTCAGTGGTTAAAAGGAACTTTTCCGAAGTTTAGCTATATAGGACTTTAACTTGATATTAGATCCAACTCTCAGTTTCAGAAGTCAGAATAAAGGATCGTAATCAAAAATACCATCATTGAGTGGTAAATTTTGAAAACTAATGCCCGGATTTTTCCAATCCGGATTCATTCAGGATAAAATCTGGAAAACTTAGTTATGTTAATGTACGATTCAGAGAAATCCATCCAGGGGATAAAAAAAATGTTGAAGATAATTCTAAGACATGTTAAAAAATTTATATGTGTATTCAATTTTATAGTTTAATTTGGCTTAATAATGTCTCCTAGCAACATTTAAAAATCATATAATCTTTAATTGAGATGTGAAGTAATTAAAAAAATGCAAGAAAAAACCAACTACAAGCGGAAGAAGCAACAAACTCCTACCCACCCACAAAAAAAACTCCCTAAAGAACTTGTCTTTGATAATTGGTTCCAAAATATGGAAAGGTACCTGCAATTTTCGGTTTCTCATTGGCCAATTGTTTCTGGGCCCGGTGCTGCTGTTTCGGTGATTTTTTCTGCTTCCGGTTATGGGGCTGTTGCTGCTGTTCGTCCTCGTCATCGGTCAGACTCGACTGCTGGCTACTGCTGGTCGCGTAGGATGTCGTTCTACTTCCGCCGCCGGTGGCCACCTTGTCGGATTTTTCCGTGGAATGGGGGAAGGGGAAAAGGGAATAAGGGGGCGGGGAAGGTTCGCTTTGAGTCGGAGTTGCGGAGGCACTCCTTTAATTGGTTACACAAACTTTTGGCACACACTTCCGGCTTCTGGATGATGGGTGATGGGTGCAGGGGAAATTGATTCTTCCGTTTCCTGGGGTGTTATCCTCTTTGCAACAACCTGTGTGTTTCGTTCGGGTGTCCTAATTTTTAAGACCCAGAGCTGCAGGAGGAGGGTGCAGGATTTTTTTTTATATCGAAGGGTGGGAGCTCACGAAACCCGAAGTATTTACTTGCCTCAAAATGTAAAATACATACTAGCTACACCATAAATGGGCGCCTGGTTGGTGAGTCACTAATACACTAACGGGAAAGTTGTTTTACCACTGGGTGGGAATATTTTGTTTGCATTCCACCACCCCACTTGGGTAGGTCTTGAGGAATCAGCTCGGTTGGTTTTTAATGTATCATCTTACGTTGTTGCGTATAGCGTGGATGTAAATTTTGCCCTCGAGTATCCGGATCTTGACGACGTTATGCTGGGAAGCAAAATGTTCACAGGCGTCCTTATGTTATTCCTAAGGCGGGTTTCCGATTTCCGTGTTTCTATTGATTCAATTTCGAATCGTATCAGATTGGCTGGCTGGGGTTCGGTTTGGGGCACACCACATCGGGACCAGAAAGCTGCAGGATTTGCCCTGGAATCGGCTCGCTTTCCTCGCTATAGTTTATCAAAACGCGTAATATGATAATACGTTAATTCGACAAGCCTCCAAGCAGATGTTGTCGTCGAGTTACACAATATCTTTATTGGAAAAACCATACGGCAGCATCCAACACTCTCAAAAGAAGGGATCAAGAGACACCAATACAATCAGACGCCACACGTACGAACACGATACACACGAAGGATAAGTCGAAGGATATTCAACAGTTTAACAGCAACGACAACGACATACACTAACTTTCTCCGTAGGAGCAAAAACACCTGCTACAGTCAACTCTCCTCCAACTGCGGGCTGGGCAGGAAAATTTTCGTTCAACAACTTGTTTGTTTATTTTTCACATTTACACTGAACGAAATACGCGCGCGAAACACCAGTAGCTATTTCCGTTTTCAACTTTTCGATACCAGAGCCTCTCTCTGGGGGTATAAATATCTTCTAAGCCTGTGTGTTTCATACGTTTCAACCGAAATTGTCCCTCATCACCTGGAAGCGGATGGAACCAACTGACCGAAGGACGAAACCGACGATTTGCTTTTTTGCGTTCTAGGAAAGGAAACAAGCTAATTTTATCCTTCTAAGTCCTCAGTGAATTGTTAAATTTGGGAGGAACACACGATTCAAACCAAGTCAGGAAACCGATACACGCCCGAAAAACCTTGGGAAACCTTCCGTATCCGTTGGCGTCTCAAATGGAACTGAAACTGGTCGTCGTTTTCCCGTCAGACGAAAGACGGAAAACTAGGAAGGCACCAGAAAACGGGAGACTCTACAGCAGCAGGCGTTGCGTATCCTTGAACTCTCCGGAATACAATGATGATGATGACAGAAGATGTGCCAGGGGTGGAAGTTTTTTCGGGAAAAGCACCAGTTCTCCTTCTCGGAAAAGGTGGCAGGATCATATTTTTGGATGAGTGGAAAAAGGAGAAGGGCTCTTCGACTGGAAGGAAACGATTATGATGGGAAATAATTTCAACCGCCCCCTCCAGCCACCCATCAGCCGAAATGAGAAGATGTTTTCCCACCCGGAGAGAGGGGGTGTGAGATTTTGCAGAGAGCGAATGCGAATGGAAAATCAGCTGGGAGAGCTGCTGGAATAGGAGATTTTCGCTCAAACTGGAAAGAACGTGGCTCCTGTCATTTGCATGGTACAACAGGTCGTTTTTAGGGGCCGCCGTTTAAGGGTAACCAGGGCTCTTGTATCAACATAACAGTTGCGCAAGGAAATCTTATTTGAAAGAAGCGAAATATGGGATACTTTTCTAACACTTCAATGTTTTTTATGTGAACCCTAACCAGATCTTAGAAAAAACGAGTCTCAACACTTTAAGGTCCGCAAAGAAATATATGGTTTGAAACTCTTTTTTTTTATTTCCTTGTTGGGATCCTACCACTGCGACCAGATTTTAAGGATATGATCATTTAGTATCCGGGCAGTTACAAACGTGGGTAATTTAAAAACTATTCATTTGATCAAAAAACTTTCTATGGAGGAAATGGAGGTGTTAATATGACATTTAATGTAAAAATATTAAAAAAAATATTTTTCAATGATTTCAAGAAATACTCTAACCTTTTCATAAAATCTCTTTTTTATCTTTGCACACTTTTTTCAGTCATGTATTGATTAATTTTTTTTACCACAGAAGCAAAACCTTTGCAAAATCATGATATTTTACACAAACTCACCTGGAAAAAGCAATTAGAATCTGGTTGGAACCTTTTCATGAGTAGGCGTCTCGAAGAATTTGATCTCTTAAATCTGGTTTTAACATACATGTAAATTTTTTGTCCATCAGAACACATCTGTCATATTGCGTAAAACCCGGATGCATAGATTGCTATCATTGGAACTGATCATTACTTGATGTATACCTACTAGTCAGTCAACACTTTTTGCCTGCCGGAAATGGAATTTTTACATTATTTAAGGAGTCTGCATTCAGTTATCCCCAATAACGATAGACTTTTTTTTTCCAAATTTAAGATCAAGGGTTACACTCCGATGGTTGGTCTTAACGTCGTGTGGATCCTAGAGTGGCTCCTTATACTTCTTAATCATTTGGTCCGAAAAAAAAAACAGAAAAAATTAACAGTTCATGAGTTTTCAAGTCAACAATGAAGAGTTTTCGAGGCGCAAATGCGTAAAAGGAGCAAATTTGTGCAAAATTATTTTTACCATGTCTTTTTGCATCGTAAATATCTCAAACACACGCTAACTTAAAAATCTATCAAAAATAGACATGATAGTCCTTTTCATAACCAACACAACGCTACTAAAGTTTTGCATATCCAAGCTCTATTATCGTAGCTATCACCAAAATAAAGTGCCGGGATACTAAATGATCATAGCCTTAGATCTTTTGTGGTTTGTCCCCTGTTTAATGTGGCTAATCAAGATAGATCACTCTGATTGATTTCAATAGTGAAACACTTAAATTCAGTTTTTTGTATCTCAGAAACCATAGGACGAATTTCTACAAATTTAGAATTTTTGAGAAACCGAAAATGTTGTGCTTTTTGTCAAATAAAGTTTCATTGTAAAATGTTCAATGATTAATGATAATGTTTGAGTTGTGCGTCTATGTGTTGCAAAAGCATTTGTTCTAAAAAAACTGAAAAAAAAATTCTACCGATATGAAGTTAAAAGTGTTTTTGTGAACTGATCTGATCAGAAATTTGTCTTTTCGAGACCTCTTGATGATTCCCACTTTGAAGTTGAAGGGAACCCACAGCTCTATCAAGTTCAAATAGGTTAAAGAACCCATTTTGGACGCTTTGGGAAGAGGCGTACTTGTTACAACTTTTTACTGCTTTATTCGTTCATTACGAAGATTAAGGCTTTCCTATCATAAATTTTCGTCGTTTGTTGCGATACAACAAGATTTAAGCCTAAAAACTCATTTCTCCGATCATTACTCTGATCGGTCGTTTAGACCATCAGGTTTCTATTTTTGACCACCCTCTGGACCTTAAACTAAATAAGTTTTTTTTTCTAAATAATGCTATATTTAAGACAGGGATTGATACGCAATTATGCCAAAAAAATCAGTCAATCTTTCCTTTTGTTATTCTTGTGGTCAAGTTTGGTTTGTTCCCGATAATTTTTTCCTGTACTAACTTTCTTCAGTTTTTCCCCATCTTTTATCTAGGTCACTTGTTTATTGAATGTTTCTTACTACAACTTTTTGTTGTTCTAATACTAACTACGCTTTAAAACAATAATTTTCGAAAAGATTAGAGTAAAAACCGAAAAATTCCTCTGTTATATCGGTTGTTTCAAATGTTTTAAAAATTCCGGCAGCAAACTGCAATCTCGACGAAATATGTTCTACAGTGTTATATACTGACCAGTTGGCTTACATATCTTTAGGATCGATTTTTAGAAGGCAATTTCCTTTAGGCGACCCAATGATAAGTTAAGCAAGTCTGATCATCAACTTAGTGACATTAATTGATGCATTTAAACATCCAAAACCTTAATGGATTTGGTTTGGCTTCAGATCTGTAAAACACATAGATTCAAAAAAGATTAAAATTAGCGAGAATTATTCGATTTTTTAAATCATCTTAAAGCCATACTTTTTTCGCTGAAAAATTCACAAAAGTTCAGTTTTATCTTGTTTTACGGAAAAAAAATCGTTGAAGAAGATTTTTTTAACAGTTTTTTTTTTCTAAAATTGTATAACCACAAGAGCTGTAAAACAAGATTTTTAGTATTTTATCGTTTGTTATTTTTACACATTTCACCCATTTTTTCCTAAGTTTTGAGATTATCTCCAGCCTTGCTATCTCATAGCCATAGTAGAATTTTTTTTTTGTTAAAATAGTTATTAACTGAGATTAATAACTGTTACCAAAAATTAAACTCATTACATATTTGTCCAATTGTTGTGATTTTTTTACAACCCCTTCTTAAGACGGGGTTTAAATTTCGTATCTTTTATCTTACCAAGTAAATTTTTCTCTAAAAAAACCAACCCTGGCTGTTGTAACTTTTAGACCAAACTGTCAATAATTTTTCATTAAGGATAAATATAATGACCTCATAAAATATTGGTGCCTGATCACTTTTTTCATGTTTTTAAGCTTCTTAAGCTGTAGCTTTTGACAATTGCTTATTAAACAGTTGCCATTAATGCTAGTTAAAACAATGATTGGCTTAGTTTTACGCCGATTGAAGTGAACCCCGTCTAAAGGCGGGTTTCGGCTTTAGCGAGTTGATTAAATAAAATAATGCAATAATTCCAAATTTGATTTGTTATAAGCGTTTAAAATATTGTGCATTTTTTTTTTAATATCGTCGTACATTGTCCTATTACGTTCATGAACATTTAACAGCAAATATATTACTCAGGATATGTTGAGTGTTCCAAAACAAATCCCTAAGGAACTAAGTAGAACCTATTTTCGACATGGGAAAAATTTCTATCAAATCAAGTTTTTTTGGTTCTTCGATCTTGCAAACTAGTTATTAAGTGGTTTTCATAGCTGTGAACATGTTTGTAGTTGTTAAATTCATCACAGCTATGTAGAAAACTCTTTGTAAAAGACTCCAAAATGGCACCAACTGTGAAAATTCAAAATTTTATTTTAATTTTTTTTCTCCCTTATCACCTTATTTAAAAAGAATGTAAAATATGATTAGATAGAATCATAAGAAATAGTGTTTACTATATTTGTTCAATATATTCTTGATTAAAATGATTCATGAGGGAAATATTGATACAAAAAACTGAAAGGTGGTCCAAAATATGTACCCGGTCCAAAATAAGTCCGTCACCCTATTTGTTATCGAAAAAATGTAGTGTTAATCAAGCCAAAAACAAGTCTTCCAGCCTTTTGTAAGTTTGGATAAATAATTAAAAAAAAATTGTGCATTAATTTTTTCTGCCTAAAATTCTAGTCTTTGCAATACTTTTTTTCTGTGCACTTTCAAGCATCTCACAAATATAAAAAACAAATCCAAAGTATAGAAGAGAGTGGGGATACTTGATCCCCTTTTCTTATTTTCACCATATCTTTTTGGAAAAATTTAGCAACTCGCCGACTTTGACATTTTATGACAGCTTGTAACTTCAAGTTTCTATGCTCCAAAAGTAAAACGATACTTGAACCCGTTGATGAACTAGAAGCATTTTCGTGGGAGTAAAAAAATTGCTATTTTTCTGAAGTTAGGGGAGACTTGATCCCCTATTGAAGGAGACTTGATCTTTATTCAGGAAGCCCTAATCCTTGTATAAAAATCAAACAAAACCCCAAGATAGAATGTTAATCAACTATTTTGGTCATGTTTGTTCTCATTTCACAATTTATAGCAGACATAAGAAGAAAATTCTATAACTTTGTCTTAACGCTAATAACATTGCATACTTAAAGGCGCTATTTATCATAATTAAGAGAAAATTAATTATTTTTGCTCTTTTCTTCAGACAATTGTTGAATAAATATTAGTTTTTGTTTAAATGTTAGTTATTTTGTAATCAGCAATCATAACGATCAATTCAGAAGAAGAATATGCCGTTTGGAAGGGGGATCAATTGTAACCCAACTCTAGGGATCAATTGTACCCAATTACCCATAATCAACATTTTAGAAAACTTTTTCTGAAAAAAGTTGAGAGTTTTCCATTGCTTTGAAAATATGGCATTATGAAGTTCATTTTACGCTCGAACGATTGATACATTGGAACAAATATTTTTTTCATAATTTTCCCATGTAAGGAACATTCTAAAGTTATGCAAAAAGATCTTCAAGTTACATTTTGTGAAATTTTTTAAACAAAGTTCAATCACTCAAACAATAATTTTGTTAAAATTTTTAAAACTACAAGCATTGTTATTTTGCTCATTTTGGCACATTTTTCTAGAATATTTGATCTTTGTAAGACATTCCAGTTTCGAGATATAGCTAAGGAATCAAGTATCCCCAGGGATCAAGTATCCTCATTCTCCCCTAATGGTAGAAGAATTTTTAAAGTTCTCACTTATGAATTTTTGATAACGAATTGAATAATTGATTGACTTAGAAAAATAAAAGTAACGTTTATAAACCAATAACATTGAACTCCAATAGAGCATTCATAGATTGGAACTAAATCCAGCGAAAAACTTTAATGTTTAATGAATACAAAATGCTTATTTGTGGAAACGAAATTTTGTATCACTGCTTTTTACATGATCAGAGGACTTTGTTGAAAGTTGGAAAATAAAGTTGAGTTTAGAAGAGCTCGCGTTTAACTAAATGAACTTTCTGGGTACATTTTGAAACAAAAAAAAATAACACCACTTTGACAACAAAGCAAAAATTTTTTAGTTTTTGTTACATATAAGATTAAAATATTGTTATTTAGAGTAATATATTTATTTATTTATTTATGAGTCCAGATAAAAAGGATCAAATTTTATTTGTATATAAAATTGCTGTTTTATAGTAGAAATTTACTATACGATTCGTTCAACATTTTAGGTTGCCGAAAATTGTAATGTTGTTTTTCACGAACAAATATCCTCGATTTATTTAAAAGTTACGGTTTCTGTTTTAAGATGTTTAAAAAATGGCATGTTTGATTTTTACCATATTAGATCATTTTGTTTTAAAGATTTGTGAACAAAATAAACGAGTTAATTTTTGAAGTTATCACCAATAATTAATTTTAAAAACTGTAAACTCAACATTGCAAAGCGAACATGCATTGAACATCTTTCTTAAATAAATATTAATTTGAAAAAAAAATGACGAAAAAGATTTTGTTTTCAAACATTTTGGTAAAAATATAAAACTTGGAGGCAATAATAAGCTATTTTAATAAGCAAGTAATATGAATAAGCAAGTATTGAAAGAGATCAGTTTATGGAAGGTATAATTTCTTTTTTTTTATTTCTATAAGAAACAAGATGGAATTTTGAGTTGAGTGAAGAAAGTTCGAACTTATTATCTAACAATATATTGCTTCTCCCTTAAAAAAATATTTTTTTTCCTTGTAGGGGAGAGCCCACTGCGACCAGTAGTTGATCTATTGTGGTAATTACCCCGCGTTAATATATGCTATCAGGCTCACCTGCACTATGGGTTGAAGTGACAGTTGATTGCTGACTGAGCATTTTATCCCAATCGGGTATGATATCAAAGATGTATGATATAACCTTCTTAGGGCTGATATGCAACCATATGTCTTGTGCGCTTATTAACTTTGCCCCAAGTACACGCTCTCTCCTATTTAGGAGGGCGCAGCAGTTGCATAGAAGATGCTCTGCAGTTTCTTTTTCGAGCCCGCAGAACCGGCAGTCATCGTTTTGAATAATGTTTATCCGTTTGAGATGTTGTTTTGTTGGACAATGTCCGGTCAAGAGACCTGTGTAAGTACTTAACTCATGGTTACTTAGGTTCAACATGTTTTTGGAGAGTCGTGCGCTTGGTTCAATGAATCTTTTTGCCTGAGCTGCTCCCTCTGCTGTTCTCCAATTGGAGACAATAGTGGTGCTTTCCCAGTTCTTGAGTTCCATATTCAAGGCACTCCTCGATACTCCACAGAAAGGTTCAGGTCCAATTAACAGGCCCTGAGATCCTTCCCTAACTAGCTGGTCTGCTTCTTCGTTCCCTAGGATACCGCAGTGGCCTGGAACCCAGAATAAAAATACTCTGTTCCGTATGGCCAGGTTTCTTAGTGCAACAATACACTCCCATACTAGCTTGGAGTAACATGTAAACGTACTTAGTGCCCGGAGAGCGGCCTGGCTGTCAGAGAATATATAGATATTTGTGTATCTGTATCCTCTTTTCAAACAGGCTAAAGTGCATTCTAGAATTGCTTGAACTTCTGCTTGGAATACTGTTGGCCAGTTTCCCATCGGAATTGAGATCCTGAGTCTAGGTCCGAACACCCCTACCCCAGTTCTATTATCCATTTTTGATCCATCAGTAAAGAATTTTATCGATCTGGAAGGAACCGCAGGTCCACCTGACTCCCACACGTCCCTATTATTGATAGTTACATTGTATGGTATGTCTAGGTTGAAAACGGGTTCCATCCAGTCATCGTTCTTCACAATAAGTGAGTTTATTTTAAATATCTTTAGGATTTTAAGGTGTCCTGTAAGATCCCCCTCATAGAGAGTTTTGTTTTTGGAGAGTCTCAAGGCACTACGTTCTGCCTCTAACTCAATAAATTGATGTAGTGGCAGTATATTTAGTAGTGCATTCAGAGCCTCGTTTGATGTGCTTCGCATAGCGCCAGTTATAGCTAGGGTTGCTATTCTTTGAAGCTTCGCTAGTTTCTTCCGGGCCGTAGCTTGCACAGTTTTGGTCCACCACACTAAAGAAGCATACGAGATTTTGGGTCTTATTATAGCTGTAAATATCCAATGGATAATTTTCGGCCTTAGTCCCCATTTTTTCCCTACTCCTTTGAGGCAAACCCATAGAGCTATTGTAGCCTTGGCTATTACATGCTCTATCTGCGGATTCCATGATAGCTTTGAATCTAGTATGATGCCTAAAAATTTCACCTGTGATTCGAAGTTTAGCACTTCCCCGTCTAATGTTAGTGGTTTTAGTGCAGTTTCTCGTCTCGTAGTGAATGCTATCACAGTAGTTTTGGAAGGGTTAATGTTCAGTCCCTCTTCCCTGCACCAGAATAGTGCGTAGTTAAGTGCAGATTGCATTCTGTTTGACAACACATTCTCATATTTTCCCCGAACTATTATTACTACGTCGTCTGCAAAGCCAATAACTTCGAAACCCATAGATACAAGTTTGTTTAGGAGGTCGTCCACGATCAATGACCACAACAACGGTGATAGAACCCCACCTTGGGGACATCCCTTTGTTGGAGTGGCTTTGATTGTAAGTCCTCCCAAGCTTGCATAGATGGTTCTATTTATAAGCATGGTACTAGTCCAGTCAACAATTGCCGAGTGGCATCCTCGTCTTTTCATAGCTATTTCGATTGAACTGTGAGATGCGTTGTCGAACGCCCCTTCAATGTCTAGAAAAGAAGCGAGTGCTATTTCTTTTGCCTCTAGGGTCTTTTCTAGTTTTTGTGTTAAAGTATGTAAGGCCGTAACCGTTGACATACCTTTTTTGTAAGCGAACTGGAAATTATTTAGCTTACTTGAGCTAAGATACTGCGATTTAATGTGCTCGTCAAGTATCTTCTCCATTATTTTCAAGATAATGGATGTTAGACTGATAGGTCTGAATGCCTTTGGTTGGGTTTTATCTTTTTTCCCTGGTTTTGGGATGAAGATAACGCGCACCTTTCTCCACTGTGTGGGAATATGACAAAGTGTCATACTGGCTACGAACATCTCAACCAAGGCAGGTGTTACCATTTGTTTTGCTTGCTGTATTTCGATTGGTATAATCCCATCTTCACCAGCAGCTTTGAATGGCTCAAATGTACTGATTGCCCAGTTAACCATTGACGGTGTAAAGATTGCGCGCGATTTGCGGAGAGCTTCATCACGCCTGACATTCCGATTGGGTTGTTCAGCCGGAGTGTCCTTAATCTCTAAACCGATGGATTCTGGGAAATGCGTACTCAATAGTAATTGAAGGGTTTCTTTCGGGTCTGTAGTGAACTCCCCGTTGTTTTTCTTCAATTGACCTAGTCCATCTGAGTGTTCTTTAGATAGAACTTTCTGGAGCCTGGCAGCTTCTGGCGTAGATTGAACGGTTTCACACATGTGCCTCCAACTAGTCCTTTTAACATTTCTAATGTGTTTGTTGTACTCAGTTAGGGACTTACGATAGTCATCCCAGTTTGAGTCAGCTTTTGCTTAGTTGAAAAAAATATTGCATTCTAGCCTGTTTTCTTTAACTTCAAAAATCAAATATTTGCTGTGATAGTTAGAAAAAAAAAGTTAAGGATGGATTATTATTAAAAAGTGTAACTGAACAAGTTCAGAATTGGCCTCAATGAAAAAAATGCCTTTTCTTTGCAATGCTCAACTGCAAAGAATTTAAGAACTAATTCTGATTAATTTGGATGCCCTGAATCCAAATATGCAATTTATTTTTTTCTATAAGCTTTTATTTTTGAAATAACTTTTGAGAATACGTAAACATCATTTAAGAAATGTTTGTTTATTTTGACAAAACCATAAAAATTTAAGTTTTTTTTTTTGTTAAATACAGGAATTTTAACGAATTAAGGAAAGTTTTTAGCCCGATTGAATTTTGGATATTTTTTGAAGCGAACATCAAATAATTTTTCAGGATTTAACAAATTTGTTAAACTTTTTTCCAGACTTTCTTCAGTAATGTCAGTCATATAAGTGATGATATGTTTACAAATTTTTAAAAACTAATGAATCTCACTTTAAAAAAAATAATCTTCAATTGAAGGGGGGGTAGGGTCTAACGGGTATAAAAAAACACCATTTTCACGATTTTTTTTCTAGAGCTTTCGTTCAAACAAATGTATTCAAATTTTTTGCATTATACAAAGCATTGTTGAAAGTGACGGAGCACTTTCGAGGATGCCTTTTAGAAAACAGGATTTGCGGTGGACACTGTATCTCAGCACAGAATCATCTGAAGTCTAAAAATCAGAGCCAAATATTTTAATAGATGTTTTTTAGACCCCAAAGATTTTATTTAGTCTCAAAAAAATTTTATGAAATATTTGTGGCTATTTGAAGTAAAAAATACGATTTTTCACCAAAAAATCCGTTATTTTTTATCTGTAAAATCTCCTCAAAGTAAAAAAAAAAGAAAATCGTTGGGGTTTGGTATTTTATATGTCGAAAACATGTTCCAAATTTGAAAAGAATCGGTGAAGTAGTTTTCAAATGACGATGTCCACTGACTTTAAAAATGTGCTTTCGAGAAAAACGCGTTTGAAGTTTCTGCTCTAGAATTCTTGCAGTATTAGATAAGAGGAGATAGAGGCCTAAAATATCTACAGTTTTGCTTCGATTGACTTGAAAATTTAGCACAACATTCTTGAAATGTTTTACAAAAAAATCGATTTTTTGAAAGTGTTAGACCCTACTCCCCCCTTTAGACACGGTTCTATAAATGTTTAAATCAGTAGTTTTTTATAACTTTTCTGTTGGATGTTATCACTATGATTGAGGTTATAACAAAAAAACTGTTTGAAAATTTAATTGAGGCTGAGTCCAAACACGACATATTGCATCGTGAATTTGCTAAGAAAATGAGATAGATGAGATAAATAGAAATATATTCAAAAACACTAAACGCTCTTCAGATATTGTTTTTTTGCCAAGAAATTTATAAATAAATCGATTACCTTCTTGACCATTTATTAGTTTTATGAAATAAACGGGGAAGATATGAATTTTGAAAAATTGTTGAGTTCTGATCAATTTTCTTTAAAAAAATAAAACCCGACGAAAGAAATATTGTGTGTTGTTTATTGGAAAGATTTTCATCCATTCATTTGTTCCTGCTCACTGATGTAAAGGAGTTCTAAAAGAAATATGAGATTTTCGATGAATTCTTTAAAAAATTAGTTTGAATTATAAGGGATCTAGGTTTGCAATTCTGCTGTGCAATCAAAATCAAACTTTTAAATTAATTATTATAGCTTAATTTCCCGGCAAAGATATTCTAAAATAGAATATCATGATTTTCCCGAACTTAGAATTAGTTAATTGAGAAACACAGTGATGGACTGATTTCAACGTATCGGCACTCGAAAAATCAAACCAAACTGTAACCCTCATTGCCAATGTATCAAGTTCAAAAATTGATCCCACGAATCGCTGTATATAGGGGATGGGATAAATCTTCCAATAGGATGAAAATCCCTGATAAAAAAAATCACTGTATTCTAGGTATCCGATCAAAGCTTGTTGAAGTTTATTTTTTAATATTTTACGTACTGACCTTCTGTGTTGTTACTGCCGTGTGCATCCCATTTAAGCTCTGCAGAGCAATTAGAGAAATTGATTTTGAATTAAATTACCCGACTACGCAACACTGGTTTTTAATGTCATCCAATTAGTATCTCTCGTTCTCTCCCGCTGGCTGAATGGCTGACTGGGTCGATTTCCATACACGGGAATAATTCCTAACATACACCTACTTATACCAGAAGCATAGTAAGTACTACGGCTTTGCATGTTGTGAACCATGCCCCATTAACCACAGGTGGCACATTTTCGGCTAGCTGTTGCTATAATGTTTTCATTCGATGTTTACCCTCACCTGATTCCTGATGAGGAGGAACGAGTTTGGAAGAGAATGAGAGTGGAAAAAGAGGAAAAAAATGGGTGGAAAATACCACCCTATTTTCCAGGCAGCAAACAAACTCACAAGCTCTCAGGACCGATTTGAGAGCAGCTCCAGCTGGCAATGGTTTTGTGAGAAGATCCTTCTTGTTCTCTGAGAAAGTTTCAATCGTACCTCAACATCCGGCCCTTGGAAGGGTCTCATCAATCCGAATGGTTGTTAGGGAAAGAAACATGACAAAAACTTTCCCTTGCTTGTTTTTTCTTCTGTTTTTCTGTCCTACGAGCAGATTCATTCACCGAAATTCCATCGGAACAGACACAGTCCCTGGAAACGTTTGAAGTTTACAACATTCTCTCGAGTTTTCCATGGTTGACAGTTTTTTTTCCTTCCCTTCCTTGCTACCGATAAGATCCCCGCCATTCAGGTTTCATAACGATTCGGGACGTGAGCAGGAACGATTTTGCAAACGATAAGCATTACGAGCAAGGTAGGTATTTTTATGAACAGATTCGTGACTGTCGATCTACAATGTAGGTTTGGGGAAGAAACCATTAATCTGGCACGTTGGTTTTCTTCAGAATGTGCAGGAACCGTGAAAAGATATGCCATTCCTAGTTTCCGGAAATTGTTTGATTTTTGAAATTGTGGCTTGCATCAAAACTGTTTGAAAACGGCTTGAAGTTCATTTTTAAATTTAGATCACATTTTCTCGAAAAACCACTAATTTTAGACTTTCGTACCCGAGAATTCCTGGGAATAAAAAACATCGGGCATTCCTGAATCCCGGGAAACGATAAAAATTCCCAGGAACTCCACAAACCAATAAAATGAGCTAAATTACTAAACTTTTTAAACAATTAAGATTGGAAAAATTAATAAGCTTAAGTTAGGAAAATGATAGTTTTACCTGGATATATGACTTAGACCTGCATGCCCCAAAGTTTAAACTATTTCGAATGCAAGAAATCGAATAAGCGGATTGGTTTTCATAAAAAAAAAATTTAAGATATAAATATTACAAATGGCGTTGAAATTCCTGTATTCCACAATTCGGGTTGCTCTTGAATTGTATGAATTTTCAATTAACTCATATGAATTTCCATAAAAAAAAACTTCAAACATTAAGGGAGAATGCGGATACTTGTCACTGGGGATAACTGATTCCTTAGCTATATCTCGAAACGAGAAAGTTTCAAAAAGATCTAATGTTCTAGACAAATGTCACAAATGAAGCAAAAAGACTTTTCTATAGCATCAAAAAAAAAAATAAACAAATTTACTTTACAAATGTTACTTGAAGACAATTTTATCCTTTTAAAATGTTTCTCACATGAAAAAATGGTAACATAAACATTCATTTAAATATTTTAATCGTTACAGTATAACATGAACTTTATTATGCCATATTTTCGAAGCAATGATTAATTCTCATTTATTGTCCAGTTAAAGTTTTCTAAAATGTTTCTTGTGGAATCAATTGATCCCTCGAGTTAAAAATTGTATTTTTCTTTAATAGATCGTGATCATTACTAAATACGGAATTACTAATTTGCGCTTGATTTTAAGTTTTCGTATGAGCAAGTCGATGGAAGTAGTAGCTCAATTTAAAATTGGGAATTACCTAACGATTTAGATGACTAATTAAAAGACGTTTATGAAAACAAGAAAATTAATCACAAAATATGACAAAGTTATAATAGGCTAAAACAAAATAACAAAACGTAGAATCGGTCGAGACCATATCTATCCATATATTATAGAAAAATGAATTTCTGTAAGTCTGTCTGTCAGTCTGTTCCCTATAGACTTGAAAACTACTGAACCGTTTTGCGTGAAACTTGTGGCATATGAGGGTATTGGAGACCGGGGAAGGTTCCTATAATAGCTTGGGACCCCTCCCTACTTCTGGAAGGGAGAAGGGGGTCTCTCTTATAAATGTAAAAAGTCTTTATAACTCTAGAACTGATCAATCAAATCAAACCAAACTTTGCATATGTGAGTATTTTTGTACGAGGATTGTTTCTAAGATTATTTGGTACCCCTTCCTCCTTTCAGCGGGGAGATAGGAAGGGGGGAGGGGGCCTACTTTACAATTTTTTACATAACTGGAGAACGATAATCTCAAATTTAGCATGGGAGGGTAGTGGAATATGAGAAATGGTTGTACGATTAATTCAGACCCCTTCCTTCTTTCAGTGGAGATACAGGAAGGAAAGAGAGGAACTTTTATACCTTTTTTATTGCATAACTTGAAAGCTATTCGAGCAAATGGAACCAAATTTGGCTTGGAAGGGTGTTTGGGTACGTTGAATAGTTCAATGAACATTTGGTACTCCTCCCTCCTTCCAGTGAGGGTAAAGAAAGTGGGGAGGAGGGCTCCTTTACAATTTTCAGCATAACTGGAAAACTTATGAAACAAATGGAACAAAAGTTGGCGTGAGAAGGTATTTGATTACGAAAAATGTTTCTATGATGTTTTGAGAACCCTTCGTTCTCCAGTCGGAAAATATTAAGGGAGAAGGGTGCTCCCTTACATTTTTTTACAACACTCGGCAGCAAATGGAACGAAATTTGGCTTGGGAGGGTATTTGATCACATGGAATGTTTCTGCGGATATTTGCCGTTCTGGCTTTTTCCAGTTGGGTGATAGGAAGAAGAGAGGAGGGCTTCATTACAATTTTTCGCATAACTCGAGAACTAATCGAGCAAATGGAAATGACTTTGGCATAGGAAAGCATTTGGATACGATAAATGGTTATTTGCTTATTTGAGACTTCTTTCTCCTTCAATTTAGGATACAGTTAGGGAAGCCGAGAGCTCACATACGATTGTTTTGCATAAACCAAGAACTTATCTAACAAATGGAACCAAATAACAATCATACAATCTAGCAAATGGAACAGAATTTGGCATGGGAGTTATTTGAATCACTCATACGATTTTTTTTAATATTTCGATAACTAATCGAGAAAATGGAACCAAATTTTCATGGGAATATATTTGTGTTCGGGCAATATTTCTTCGATGGTTTGAGAACCCCTTCCCTTGCCAGTGGGGAGATATAAAGTGGGAAAGGGTAACCAATATTTTGAATAACTCTAGAACTTATCGAAAATGGAGCCATATATGACATTGGATCGTATTTGAATACAAGAAGTGTTTTTTTTTTCCTGATGTATGAGACTCCCTTTCCATCCATTAGGGATAAATGAATGGGGGAGGGGGTCACTCTCTCACAATTTGAATAATAGTTCGAGAACGAATAGGTTAAATTGGTGTCTGGTGACGTTATATTGTTGCAAAAAATGTTTCTGTGATAGTTTGAGACCCTCTTCACATTGAAAAGGGACAGCGAAGATTCCAGAACCAAAGGGGTATAAGTGACAAAATGGTCGAATTTGAGTTTATGATTCCACATTTCAAACTTTGTTTGAAGATTTTTTTTTCAGATTTTTAAAAGTTTTTACATACTTTTACATTTGATAAAAAAATACAAATTTTCGAAAATAAGTGAAACATTTCAATCAATTTGAAATTGAATTTAAAATTTTGTGCAAATAAATGAAAAATCAAATAACTAGGTACCAAAAATTTCAATAATTTTTGGAAGGTGTAGCAAAAGGTGTTCCTATAAAAAGGCCGATTTCCACTTGTGACGAGAGATCTTGATGAAGTTGATTGCGACGGGAATTTCAATCAAAAGCCGTGGATAGTGTACTTGGCAATCATCATAATTCAAATGTCCAACTAAATTCATGATTTTTGAAGAGCTAGAGAGTTTTGAAGAAAAAGATGCAGGAGATCCACAATAAAAAAAAGAGCTTCACTAATTAATTGCAGGGTTAAAGTTTACAATTTGAATAAAAAAAAATGGTTTGAATACGAAATTCTATTGAAACATAGCCTATGCTAAGCCCGTGCGAAGGGCCCATCCATGGGGGGGTTTTCGAAATTCAAATTTAGACAAAAATGATAACAAATCCAAAAACACACAATAAATAAGGAAATTGATTTCTGAACCATTTTCGTACTTATTATAATTACACAAACTCAAAAATAGTGAATTTTACTGATAAAATAAATCAAAGTTATCAAAACAACTCAAAATGACTGTTTCAAATCAATTCAATTTTCAGTAAGTCATTGATAAATTATTCAAAATGATGCTCCTAATCCTGAACTAGAAATTAGCTTGAAGATAAGTTCCAAGCAGTCTAGTTTTCAAATTCAAAATCAAAGCTTCGGACATAAATGAATTCTTATGAACTAATATTAAATAGAATACATAAAATATATTATCAAATAAAAAAAACCTAACTCACAAATAAATGTCAGATCAGGTTAAAAATTGACCATGAATTAAAATTGTTAGAAAAATGATGATGATTGTTATTAATCATCGAATTTAACATTTCTTTTCTTTGTTTTCAATTAAAGAATGCTTTCAAAAATGTAATATCTTGGATTTAAAAAAAATCTTGGTTTAAAGTGCGAATTCTCGATTATGAAAAAAGTTTATTTTAAAGTTAGAAGAATTCATTCAAAAGTTGATAATTGAATTTTATTTGATAATAAGAAGAAAATATTTCATTATATTTCAAGAATTCAAGTGATCAAAGTCACAGATAAAACCTTTTTCTATATTTAAATTCTTTCAATTATTAAAATTGAAGGCTTAAAAAGTTAAGAAGTTCAAAATAGTAATTTCCTGTATTAATAATACATCATGTTCAATTACACTGGCAAATTACAGATTGGTAAGTGACCAATGAGAAACTAAAATAAAAAGAAAAAAATTCCAAGTTTGGTTGTTAAACTCTAAAGCACAAAGATAATAAATATTAAGTTAATATTGCGCATTAAAATTTAACTCCTTTGAATCATTTTTCGAACTTTCAAAAGATTAATTAAAAATCATGATCGATTAAAATACATGATTTTATACGATGAAAATAAATAAAATGTTTATAAATTTTCAATCGAAGGTTTTAAAGTTAAAAATTTCAAGCACTGAATAATTGTCGCTTTCAATTGAATTATTTGGTCCTTTAAAAGAGAGAAGGTGGAAACTATAGTAAAAATTTAGATTTAATGGCTTTCAAGGAAGATTATGTTTTCCGAACAAAAAATTCAGCGTAAAAAAACCAACTTATAAAAATATTTCAATTTATTTTAAAAGCTAGATTTTAAAATTCGACAAATTTATTTGAACATTAAAACAAAATACGAAGATGAAAAAGGTAAGTTTTTTTAACATTTTAGAAGGATTTTTTTTTTCAATAAACTCGTCTATCCAGTCCTGAGCTCGAACCAATTTTGACTATCACCTTGCGTTTGATGCTTATTTGCTTAATTATGTATCAGATTTAAGTGACATCAATCATTGATAACTGATGAAATAACATATCTACGTTTAAGAAAAAAAATTATTTTGATTTTGTTTACTATACCTATTTAATTCAATTAAGAAATAATATTTCAGACATGATCTAAAAAAGATAAATTCCTCAGTTTTTTTCATTATAAAAGGATATTGTCAAAAGTATTTCAGATACAACTGAATTAAATTTAAAAAAAATTTAATCCATTTAACAAAATTATTCAAACTTGCAATACGATTCTAATTTTGCTTTCAAACAGCAAAAATTGAACTTGGAAAAGTAAACAAATAGAAAACCTCTAAAACTTTTTTTGCAGAACTGAAAATAACTTGAAGTCTTGATTTAATACCTTTATTTTAAAATATTTGTTTTGTTTTAAAGTTTTGTCAAAAAAATACAGAAATTTCTTCAATGATTGTAAAATATTTCCAAAAGTAATTAAACAACTGAAACTGATAGAAAAGTTCCATACTAGGCAAAAGGGCACCTCAATTAATAAAAATTTAAATTAAATTAAATTATTTAAAACTTAAATTTTTTGCACCTCGAAGTATGTAAATTTTGTGGCCATGTGCAATTTATCAAAACGTTTTTGAGTGTGAAGTTGAGCATTTTGAAGAACAAGAAACACATAATAATATTTAGATTGGAATTGTTTTCTTGAAAAATATTTCATATTAGCACGATTTCTTGTAAATCAAAATTTTTAGTAATAAAGTAGAGGATACTAAGTTTGAGATTTGGTTTTGCTAATTCTGATGACCATAGTGGGTCATATGATACATGGCTTCCAACTTGTTGATGTAAAAATTAGTATTCGATGAATTAATTTTGAAGTCAAAATGGTTGGTCTCAATTCTGATTCTGTTTGGTTACACTTCTTTATTAAAACTCATTCTAAAGACGAGGTAGAGTTTTGTACGTCAAGATTTGAGTTTCAAAACAAAGGATTGATCGAAATGCAAAAATTAGTTTCAATTTGTTAAAGGCATATATGTTATAGTGTCATGAAATAGAATGTCTCAAGCCTAGTTTTTTAAGACTTATTTCCGCCGGAGGCAAGACAAAATTTCTGACTTTTTTGTTAACACTTATTGAACACCTTCTAAGATCAAGTTTTTTTTTTCCTTTACTACGTTGAAAATTTTATTTGGAAAAAATCTCCATGAGGGGGTTAAACCCCTAAAACCCTCCCCGTTCGCACGGCCTTAGTCTATGCAAATGACGAAATAAATGTACACTTCCCTTAATACTTAGCAAAAGGAAATAACTGAGACGAAAGGTCTTCATCTCAATAATCGTTGAAACGGGAGGTTCAACAGGGAAAAGGTGAGACGGAAGGTTGACATTTGAATACCCAGTAAACATTTGTGAAGGTATAACGCAGGAACAACAGAGTTATTCAAACAAATATACCAGATGAAAAGATTGTATTAAACTTACCAAAATAGCATATAGCTACAAAAGTGGAGGCGATATATCTACAATGACAAGATTCCAACGATTCGATTTTTCCCACAAAAAGCAAAATGAACAAAAAAAAAAAATTTCCTCGACCAAGACTTGAACTCCAGTCCTCCGAGTTCGCTGTCCGATATCTTACCACGATGCCAACTCATCAGTTGATATGAATATAGCTCTATAGGTGAGATTTTCTTTCTACGAACCGGTCAACGGAAGAGAGTGTCAATTGAAGGACCGCCCATTCACTCAAATCGTAAATGCCGAATTAGTATATTTTCAACTGTTGATACTTACGTTTTTCCGGACTCGATGTTTCGCGGCCACTTGCATTGGAACAAAACCAAAACCGATTGTTTTGGTTTCGTTCTCTTTAGTCAATTCGCATATTGAGAACAATAGCGGTTGACAGTTAATGATGGTCAATGATGATGACAACAATATAAATGTTGTCATCATGCACGCTAAACTCAGCCAACACAGCTAGTGGTTATGAGTTACCCTGCAGTGTTGGCAGTTTATTCTGGGTGGTTAGCCCAGAATATGATAGAAATTAAGGAATGATTCTGAGTTGAGAATCACCTAGGTTAAGCGACAAGATTGTTATCGCTATAGGTCTAAGTTAGCTTATAAGGACTTGACGAAGGAAATAAACAATGTTTAACTCAATTCCAACACAAACCTGCGTTATTCTCTCATACTTTAATATAGGCTTGCCAGATACTTTCAGAAAAAAAGCGGGACATTTCACGAAAAAAAGCGGGACACAGCCGAAAATGCGGGACATTTAAAAAAATCTTAGATAAGCTTAATGGTCTAGCCAAACTTCTACGTTTACCATTAGTCGAAATTGTTTATAAAAAGTACACTAAGGTTTTCTTTTTGACGCAGATTGATTTTGTTCAGTTTTGCTTACATGACTTCTATTTATACGGTTTTTTGCCATAATCACGGTTATTTTTCCTCGGTTTTTCCTAATCAACATGTTATTTAAGAGAAAATATTTCATGCATGTAAATGACAGATTTTATACCGCGTAAAAAGCCTTTGTGCAATTTGTATAAAAATTAGTTTGTTTTGTAATTTGTTTAAAAATTTTAAAACTCAAGAAAACTATAATTCTATATTTCCGACAGTTGAGCCGAAAAATGCGGTGTATAGTATAAGGCAATTTAACTAAGAATCCGGCGAAAAAACAAATTCTATGATTCTATAATCTATAATTATTTGGAAGCAACTTAAACAATATTTTCTTGATACATTGGTTGAATGGGCTTTAAGAACACTTAACTGAATCAGAATCTTTCTGTTATGCTAAGAGCTTTAGAGTTATTCAGTATTGTCTTATATAAACTATGAATAATTCTGATTATTTTGAGAAAAAGACGTATTTGAAAGATTATCTGTTCAGCACAGAACTCAAATTTAGACTAAAGTTTGATTTTTTACAAAGTTAGTCAGTTAACTTGGTAATAGTTTCCCAAGAAAAAAAGCGGGACATTTTTAAGAAAAAGCGGGACAGCGGGACATTCAATAAAAAAGCGGGACTTGTCCCGCTTTTGCGGGACGGATGGCAACCCTACTTTAATATCAACTTTTTGGAGACATATTTACGAATTGACTAAACTGCTATCCGATTCCACTTTTTTTGGGCAAAGCTTGTCGTAAATGAATGATAGAAAATCACTCAATACATACGCGTTTACGGTGGTTATTGAAAATGTCTTACAAGTCGATTTGGATTATCATTTCTATTACGATTTTATGTTAGCTGGGTAATTATTGGGTTGGGAGGACCACTTCAAAGGTGTTCTGAAGGTTCACTTTTAAAATGAACAGCGTTGGGACAATGAGACCATTTATCTCGAGCAGGATGTTCAGAACAAAAAGTGGGTTGATTGGATTGGAAAATCAATACTGGAGTGTTCTGAATGTTCACCTTTAAAAAAGACTGTACTTGGATCAATGGTTGTCTATAGCAGGATATTGAGAAAAAAAAGCGAGGATTGCGTAAGCTGCATTTTTTGACCGCAAGTTTGACTTCAAATTAGTTCATGTCAATGAAAAACATTGGAATTGTTAACAGAGATGTGACTATTTTGTTTGAAGGAAAAACGATTTCATTGAAACAGCGAATGGCAAAATAACAAATGCGGTTTAAACTGACACCTTTCTAATATGTGATAGAGAATGTTAAATAAGACTCTTGAAAATTGGGACACTTAATCATTCCAGAGTCACTTGAGTAAAGAAGTTATGAGTTCATGCTGTTATGTCTCACAAAAATGTTCACATGAATCAGCACAAAAAGAGGTGGAAGTTGTGCTCACGAAAATGGTTTGATGAAAGTTAGAGGAAAAGAAATCAATTATCCGTGTGTTTACACATTCATAGTTTGAAATTTTTCCTCCAAATCATTTTGTCTCTGTTCTTTGCATTTTTGTGTAGAGGAGAGATGTGTAGCCGATAATTGCGAGCGTGATACTCTTTCGACCCATAGGCCTTTTTTTTAAATGAATAAATTCTTCCTTACAACACTCATATAACAACGACTGAGCTGTCGTGCCGTGAGTGATCGTAAGTTAGCTAACGACTCGTTTGTCGTGTGTCTCCCGTTTAGCCAACGGACGCGAAGCAAACTTCTACAAATTTTGTTACATTTGATACGTTTTCACCATACTAACACAGAAATGCGTTCTGAACATGTCTGATTGGATATGGATTTTCTCTAAAAAAAATACCAAAAAAAAAAAAAAAATCATCAGATGTTTGCATTTCTCATACAAGAATTTGCCAGAACAATTGACCCAGCAGTCGAAATAACTTCTTAATTAAACCTAATGACTACAACTAAACATGAATCAATGATTCATCCCAGCTTGAACCCATTACCAACGATCAACGAATACAACATTGTGTAGCTGCTACTAAGCTGCAACTTGTATCTGCTATTTTCGTCCTCATTTAGATGCAACACTCGTCTTTCCAAACATTGTTTTTTGCTGCTTCCATTTTGATTCTTGCAAAAACATTGTTCCTACTTTTATTCCAATCAATTGACTTGACCTGTGTTAATTGTGTGTGTGTTTTCTTTAAATATTTATCAATGTGATTCAATTTCAAATGATTATGGACTTTAAAACTTGAAATGAACCTCAAAAACATTAACTCATTATTCCATATACTTTTTTGCATCGGAAAGGTCATTCCAGATTTTCATTTTTCACCGGAATGGCCAGATCTTAATTCGAGTCCGGTGCCAAAACATCAGAGCGCGTTTCGTCCGGGGTTTTTTCCGGTCTTCTTCAAAATGAAAAACCAGTGAAGCCCATCCACCTCCAGAGCGCGATTCTTCCAATCCGGGTATCCCCGAGCGCCAACCGGATGTCACCAGCAGGATCATCTTCCATCCCTGTAGTGGCCATCCAGCCATCCTGATGGTGGTGAGCCTGTTGATTCAACCAATCTGTGCCTGGACAGAGGCAAAACAATGCCCGATTTACGGTTTCTTCGTTCTTTCATTTGTGGGTTTCCTGTGGCCGCCTTGCTGCTTGCTTGCGATTCTGTTAATGCTCTCAATCTCTCGCTTTTCCCCATTCATCAGGTTGACTAGAGATTTGGCTTATCAAATTACCATCGGAGCGTAAATTTGCTGCTTCTTTTCGAGTTGATTTCCCTCTTAGTTTTGGTTCCCACAAGATTGTCTGGAGGTTTTCGGGAGCAGCACTCATTTTTGGCAGGGTATTTGAACCCTCAATAGTGAACGTAGGTGAAATTTTAATAATTTTGAGAAAAAATTGAAAGTAAAATTTGTGAAGTTGCTACCCAGAAGCTTAAAAAATCTTGTATAGGAAAAAGGATGAATATTTTCCCCAAAATAAATCAAACCATGTTTTAAAGGGTTAGAAACCAACCTACACAATTTACCCAAATGGGACAAAGTGTCCAGATTGTCCTACCTTGATACCGATACCAGGAAACAACGTCCGCCATGCATGAGTTGATTTGTTTTGGGAAATATGGAGCGGGATAGACTAGAACACAAGAACACAAGAAAAAGTAAGAAACTGGTTCTTTCAACCATTGTTCCAAGATTGCTCTTTTGATCTGCTGCCGATGTCGGTCGTTGGTTGTCGTTCCACTTTTTTCACTTTATTTTGCATTCCAGCCACGTAACGTGTGTGGTGGAACAAACTTCCAGGATTTGTTAATGGAAATTTAATAGCCGTTTCGACAACATACACAACAACAACAAACACAGTTGCTCTGTCGATAACCTAGTGAGTAAAGCCGCTGGTGGGTGAGTTTATTTGATTATTGGTTTTCGAACTGCAATAAATTTGGTGCTGTGTGGATTAGGAAGGAAAAAAAAAGTTCAACCACGGAAACCCTTTCGAATGTAGTTGCATTATCATAAAATTCCAATACATTGGAAAAAGTTTTTAGAAAACGGTTGTAAAGTATAGCACAGAAAAGACTGAAACAACGATTTGGACAGTTAAGCGAAATACATTTTTTGGATCGGTTTGTAAAGTCAAATAAAAAAAAAAGAGAGAAATAAAGCTTTTATGAGGTTTTTGCGTCAAGGGATTTAGATTTTCTCAAAAAATTCAATTTGGCTTTGCCTTTTTTTTACAAATTTTCAAAATAATAGTTGTTGAAAACGCAGGTTTCAGTGGTGGAATAGAGTTAATCTGTATTCAGTTTCGTTCGTCTAGTCACTATAAAAGTACTCATTACATTAGCGATAGCTATTTGTCACTTTCCACTTCTCATATTCCCTAACCGGGAAAGTACTCATTTCTCAATGAGTACTTTGATACTTCTACTCATTTCTGCCTGCCAACACTGCAGTGTAACTGCTAACCACAGTTTGAGTAATATTGGTTCACAGTGTGATGATGTAAACATTTGTACCGTGTTTACCATCATCAGCTGTCATCATCAATCATCACCGCTATTGTTTCAATTGCGAATTGACTCAAAGCATGTTTTGGTTTTGCCGACGGAGCGGCATCGAAAACCGTAAGTATCAACAATAGTAATAGTTATAATAGATAGTTAAAATGATTTCGTGAAAAAATAACTCCATATTCGACCATGGGCTATACCATGGAGAATATCGTGGGCCACCTATATTTAAAAAAAAAAAAAAAGAAATACACCGTCAAAGCCGATTTAGGCTTTACAGACTGAATAAATGACGTGGACAACTTAAGATGAACATTTAACACCAAGTACCGAGATGGGAATCGAACCCATGCCATCGGTGAACCAGCGATTACCGTCTTACCACGCTAACCACTCGACCACCAAGACGTACGATATTTTAATGTTATTATCCATGATATTAAGATACGATCATGGAAAGAGGGGATTCAATATGAAAATAAAGCTAGAATCAATAGAAAATTTCAAATCAATTTTATTGCCGGTAAGTTATTGATAAATTATTCAAAATAATGATTATTATTCTGAACTAAAAAAAAAAAATTAAGGCAGTGCGAAACAAATTTTCGAGTAGCTCTAGAATTTTAAGCTTCGGGCGCTGGGTCCAAAAATAAAATTTAAAAAATCTAAGTTGAACCGTTTTAAGTTATGCTCCAAACATGAAATTTTGGGAAAATAGAAAAAAGTACTTTTATTGAGATTCAAATATCTAGGTACTGAAGGTAAAAAATTTGCTGTTGATCAAACAAACATCATTTTTACATATGACCAACAGTATTGCTGATATTGAGGAGTGCATTCGAAAAAATGCAACACTTTCTTTTATGAATAACTTTTGAATGTATGAATGACAATTGTCAAAATTTTCAATAAATCTAGCTAGTAACGTAATGTTTTGTGTGCAAAATTGGGTGACAATGCGGTTATTGATTTTTGAGATAGATTGGCAACATGTTTTTGTGCACGATCGAGAAAAATCCTGAAAAATCACAGTGGTGGACCTAAAAAATAGCTGCAAATCTACTCTTCAACTAAAATTCACTAGTTAAATCGCTTGAAGAATCCTTAGAATTTTTAGAGGTTTAATTAAGCGCAATCCAAAAATTTAAATAGGGAATGTGATAAAAAAGGTAATTTTTTCTGACTGTCTTGACTTTATTTCTACAAGGTAGAAATGCTGCTACTGGTA
The DNA here is from genome assembly GCF_029784155.1 of Uranotaenia lowii. Classification (NCBI taxonomy): domain Eukaryota; kingdom Metazoa; phylum Arthropoda; class Insecta; order Diptera; family Culicidae; genus Uranotaenia; species Uranotaenia lowii. The sequence goes on along the minus strand of NC_073693.1, from coordinate 231,014,584 downwards.
AAATAAATGAAATACGGTGGTCAAACCGTGCTCAAAATTTTTGGACTGCTAGTGGAGAAATATTTTGATAAATTTCGTAATCGGCAGCAAGACGAACTGTTTAGCTGGCACCTGGCAGGCTTCCAGCCAAAAACTTTTCTCGCCTGAGATTTTTAAAGTCTCGCCTGTATTTTCCGCAGATAAAAAAAGTAAACTAAATGGACTAAAAATGATGTCTTGTACTTGAGGAAGCTAACGATCAGTGGAAGCTGCAAATCAGTCAGAGTTTCATATCGATTGACAAAATAATTGGCTATATAAAAAGAAAATTGCCTCCAAACACCACAGTTTTCCCAGCATAGCACCTCAATAGATGCCTCAAAGCTTATATTCTATTTTGGTTGGATATGGAATCGTGCCATCACCAGGGAATAAAAAAATCGTTATCTTTCGTTAGAACTTGCCGATGAAAACACCCGTGAAGGAGGTTTTCATCCACCAGTGTACTGTACTCATACTCAGCATTAACAAATTTGCTCTCGATTAGTTTTGCATTCCGATTCAAACTTATCGGTAAGTGTAACGATAAGGATAAGTTCTCCCTTCCTCGCAAGTAGTAACAAGAAAAGATTGGTCATTTTTTGCATTCAGATTTATTTGTTTAATTCAATAGATAGTTTTGTTTATTAAACATCCGATTGTAATTTGCGACCCGTCTAGTAAAAGGGTTTGACTTGGAGGTGACAAAATTAGTGTTAGCAGATCGCTAGTACAAGTTTCTAGTGCTAGTACCGCGAGAAATTAGATTAGCCCCGATTTCAACTTCCGACCCCTCTGGTGAAAGGGTTTGACTTTTAGGTAACGAAAAAAAGTGTCGCGAGATCGCAAGTACAAGCTACTAGTGTTAGTACCGCGAGAAATTAGTTTAGCTCCGATCTCAACTTTCGACCCCTCTCGTGAAAGGATTTGACTTGTAGGGACGACATCTAGTGTCGTGAATCCGCTAGTACAAGCTACTAGAGTTAAAACCGACAGAAAATAGGTTAGCTCGATTTCAAATTGCGACCCGATTATTAAAAGGGAAGAAATTGATGAAAATTTATTTAAGCAGTTTCTTGATACAAGCTTGTACAACTTAGTACTAGTAGATTATTCCTACTAGTAATGACACTAGTATCTTGGTCAATCGAACTCACGTTTCAAATTTTCGTCACCTAGAATTCAAAGCCTTTCACTTGACCGGTTGAAAGTTGAAATCGGAGCTAAACTAACTAGTTTAAACAAACTCCGATTACAACGCGAAACTTCTCGCGGTACTTACACTAGTAGCTTGTACTAGCGATCTCACGACACTTTTTTTCGTCATCTACAAGTCAAACCCTTTCACTAGAAAGGTCGCAAGTTGAAATCGGAGCTAAACTAATTTCTCGCGGTACTAACACTAGTAGCTTGTACTAGCGATCTCGCGACGCTTTTTTTCGTCATCTACAAGTCAAACCCTTTCACTTGACCGATCGCATGTTGAAATCGGAGCGAAACTAATTTCTCGCGGTACTAACACTAGTAGCTTGTACTAGCGATCTCGCGACGCTTTTTTTCGTCATCTACAAGTCAAACCCTTTCACTAGAGGGGTCGCAAGTCTTAGTCGGAGCGAAACTCATTTCTCGCGGTACTCGTGCCGTTAATCATCACTAATTTGTTTTAACTATTACTAGTTACCAGAATCTTCAAACATTGATTAATCATCGCGACGAGCGCCTTCTTTAGACGTTATGCCCGAGAATTTAAAAATTTACCACATATCTATTTAACTATTTCAGTTAGCCTTTTCTGCTGATGTTATAATCGATTCAGCCGGTTTGCTTCAGTGTGAGCATTTTGAATTTTTTTCATCTGTTGGTGGACCGTCGGAGACAAAATAACGTGTAGCGAGTTATCTTTATCGTCAATGGAAACAGATGAGAAGCAATCGCTTCCTCATATTTATCGCTAAGTGTAACACTAGGGATAAATCAGTTATCAGTATCAGATCAGTTGGATTAGCTTCCCTGGCCATCACGCGAAAACTTTGGCGAAGTGATGAAAAGTCAAATACGTTGTTTTTGTGCCGATGGAGGCTTAATGGCTGAATTTGTCATAACTTTGATTGAACTTAAATTTTTGGGAAATAGAAAATTTAATCAAAAAATAGACTTTATATAACATATTTATATATAACTTTATATAACACTTTATATAACATATATAACATGATAGAGGGCGCTCTTGGTGTCCAAAAATAAAAGACGAAAAACTTCTTCTTCGTATTTGAAAAAACTTGACAGAACGGTTTAAAAATTTGCACGCTCTATTGCTAGGCATTGGAATATTGTTTATCGCATAGGCATTACATTTCATTTCATCAACTTTCATCCATTCATTTAAAAGTTATTCACAAAACAATCTGTTGCATTTTTTCGTCCTTTGCAGTCCTTAGTGAATTTGTGATAGAAAAATGATAAAAATAAAATGATCTGAATAAAGACAATTTTCTTCCATCTACAGTTTTAGACGGGATTACACTGAGTTCTTTTTTTCAGCGACCTTTTTGAACACGGTTTTATTTTAACGATTTTTTTTAAACGGTTTTCTCGAAATAAGACGATTTTCGAACATGTCAAAAACAGCATCTAGACATTCCCGCTTTTTTTTCCAAACCACTCTTGGGTGGTAAATTGATTCAGACGTTGTTTCCCGGCAGAAACATGGTTTGAAATGGCCACTTAGAGACTTTGCAGAAGTTTCGGAACAACCGTGGCTTAAAACCCAAAACTAATCAATCCAAAACAAATCTTTGAGCTATCCTATTTCACTCAAATTACCTCAAAATGGTCTACCTGGTTGGAATTGATCGATTTACAGTCCAAGTTGGCTACTTTAGTGGAAATGAGCGATGAATTTTGCCCGGTTGTTTTTAACTTTTTTGAAACGATTTTTTTTGCACATACACACCAATTGTTTAACAAAATAATCTTGTGTATAATATTTTAAAAATCTGACTTTCTTTGTACCTTAAATGTCACCTCAAATCACAGATTTCAAGTGATTATTTATCAAAATGTCTATTAAAAATGTCCTCTCTATTATTTCTATGGTTACCTTCTAGAATCATTTTCTTTAAACCTAAATTGAGACAAATTTATCACCTGAAGACTGCAACACGATAGGACTTCAAACAAAAAAGTTATTGTTGATCAAAGATTGTTTTTTGGCCGCAAATTGTCGTAAATATAAAACGCAATGCGTTAAACGTACCTACTCATTGCGTTTTACCGTGGTTGAATTAAAGGAAGTCTTTCGATTACTTTAATTCAGTTGAATAATACAGTTTGAAAAAAATTAGAAAGACAAGCATTTCTGACATTACTGAAGAAAACTTTTAAAACAAAATAATTTATTTCATTTAACAAATTTGATGAAGTCTTTTAAACGATTTGATTTTTGCTTTTTGAAAATTTGATAAAAATATATTATTTTACAGAATTTTGAACGGTAAATAAAAAATAAACTTCTGTATCTTTTTCGAATCAAACTTAGTTGCGGTGTCTTGGAAAATTGACAAGAAACTTAATTGTAATTTTTTGTTTAATATTCAAAAGCTTTTTCATAAAATTGCAGAATTTTCCTAAAAAGGTTTAAACCTGATTTCAAACATTTCAGAACACAAAAATAAATCAAAAATTGCTTTTAATTAAATTGAAAAAAAAAATTATTTAAGTTATAGTAATTAAGTAATCGATAAATTTGTTTAGATTAAGGTTGCCAGACTGCCCAGTATTATCCGAGTTTGCTCGGATAATTATCATAAAATTTGGGAATAGTCCGGTCCGGCCCTGTTACCCGGATTTTGCCGGGGTGTATTTTCATTCCCATTTTCAAACCAAACTTTTGAAAACAAATTGTGTTTTAAAAATTACTTTTATGCGTCTTAAACGAAATTTTTCGATCAAGTTTCATATAAATAATCATGAAAGGTGTTTTGAAAGCCTAAAATACGATATAAAATCTGCTGATAAAATTTAAAAAAAAACCTCCTGCTCCAACTTTTTTTTCTTTATTTTCAATGAGTAATTCCTAGGTTTTGCTAAATGCTAAATGCCCAGATTTTTGTTGAAAATGGCCAGATTTTGCCAGGCTCTTAGATCGAATAGCCCGGATTTGTTCGGTTCGGATACGTGTTAAAAAATATATAATGTAATACCCTAGTTTTAAAAAGAACGCAAAAATGCCAACCGTGAAAAATTTACATTACCATAAATAATCCGTTATAATGAAATATATTTCAAAACAACAATTTGTGTAAGCTCTTGATAAAAACCTTATAAACCCTTAATTTTGCTCGACAAAACTTCAATTTAGACGGGCGTTTCACCTTGTTCAAAGGTGGTTAAAAATGATTCGAAGAATTTTGTAAAATCAAAACTATTTTTGATAGTAACACTAGGTTTTCTTAAATTGAAAAAAATGCACCGATTCAGCAAGAAAATGGTGATTTAACCTTGATGTTTGGTGCAAACTCTTTCAGACTTTTCTTGCAATATTAAATTCGATGAAAAAAAAATGTCCGCGTGAAAACCAAGTGATTGATAATGATTGTTCGAAATTTATTTAGTAATTTGGTTTAGACCTAAAAACGTTGGAAATTATTTCAAGTTTTAAACATTTCGTTGCTATTCTCTATCGGAAAATAAGTAACAAATAAAAACAACCTCTGCAAATTGTATTAATAGCAATCATTACTCAGAGTATCCGAGAGAGTTGATTATTCATCGTATTGTAACTAAATTATTTGGTGCAGCTTTGCTAAAAATATGCACTTATCTGGGTTTAGACCAAAATTTAAAAAAGCCCCTTGCAAACAAAAGCACTGTCAGAAAAAATAATAACATTTTTTATTCAGCTCCCACAAATAAGTCAAAGCTTTAATTATGATATAGATTTTGTAAACATGTGATCATCAAATCTTTTGCTTCCATTCAAGCTTCAACTTGCGTCGCAATTCTATCAAATTCAGTCAATCAGGAATCGTCGTATGATACGGGTGTATTTAATCGAAGACGTGTTATCACGCGATTTCTGTTTGAAGCTGCTCAAAACTATATGCTTACGATTCCAAATCAAATTCCACGACACCCACTTCACCACATTCTTTTGCAGACGCAATTATCAAAGATGAAAATAATTAGGTGGCTTGACTGATTTAGAACTGACGCAGGTGTTATTTATTGATCCTTAGATTACATTTATATAAAATTTCTGTCGGTATTGCGTCTGTTGAAATGACGCAGGTTTAAATTTAAGAAGAGATAAGAAAACTTTCAAGCAGATTAATCAACCAGAAGAGAAAGTTTAGTTTCGATAAGAATAAATCGAGTTATATGAGATAAGATTATTTTTTTTTAAATTTCATTTCAATGCATTTTTGTGAATGAGCTTGTTACTCATTTCATTTTCATTGCGTCTTGTAGTTTCCTGATAACACTGGTCGCTCAATTCCGGTCATTCAGGCGACAAAAATCACGGCAAACATACGAAATGAAACGTGATCTAATGGGCTTTGAAACCGAATGGCAGTGAACTTTGAAACCAACGAAGCATTCCGAATAATCACTGATGGCGTACGTTTTCCTGTGCCTTAGCTGCCCTCCAAAGTGCTTACTTTGGCGAACTGTTTTTTTTTCGTGGTGTGGTCCTGTTGCTTTGCTCAAATCCTGGCTGCCACCAAACTGTTGCTCGTTTGTACGGGTCCTTTTGCGTGGAGGGAAAATGCGAGGGAGCGACAGACCGACCGGAAACAGGAAGTGTATAGGAAAACTCCAAACTCAAGGACATGGTGCCCTGCTTTGAAACATATCTACGTGCCTGGCGAGCTGGACCATGGATTTGGTGGAACCTTCTTGAAGGGACGACTGTAAATCCGCCGTTGTTCAGTGCAGTCCTACAGAGTTTTATGGATCGAAATTTTTTATTTTGCTTTTTTTTCTCGAGAAGCATACAATTTCATTCTAAGAAATTTGAAACGAAGGGGTTTCCACTACAAACATACTATGCATAAATTCAATCTTTTCTTCTTGAACTAAATTAGGGCGAAATTGTATGATTAAATGAGTTCAGCAAAACCCGTATACACATATTCTACGATGAGCGAAAAAAGTATAGTACCAGAATAGTGTTTTGCTATTTAAAATATGAATATTTGAAAATCATCAATAATTTTTTTCTATAATTTGTCATAAACTGTGCAACGATTAAATCAAGCATAAGTCCACTTTTCTTTGGATAAAACTGGCGATTTTTAATTGTTAGAAGAGAAAGGTAAGACAAGAGTTTAGTTATGTTATGGTTTGATATAAATTATGATTTCAAGAAAAATTGGAGTTGAGGACCAAATATATGACAAAAAAAGTACGAAATAAGAATAGTATCACTTATGTTTTTCTTCAAAAAATCAAGATAATTTCTTAAAATTTACTGGGCAAAGGTGCTTCTACTGCTTCTACGAACTATTTGTATTGTTTTAAAAGGGTTTTTCTAATATTATCTTCTAGCACTACGAAATTTATCAATTGTAGAAATACATGAGTTGTACTATTCTTATGTTGCACCCTTTTTACATATTTTTGGTAAGAGACGAACCAGCCCGAGGCTGAAAGTCTCTATAATAAAGAAAAAAAAAACATATTTTTGGTCCTCAACGCCAATTGCTTCATCCAAAAAAAGTAAATTTATGCTTGATTTATTTGTTGAATAACTTAAAAAAATAAGAAGAAAAATTTATCAATTTTCAATCAATCATGTTTTAACAAGCAAAACACAAAGTGGTACTATTCTTGTTTCGCTCACTGTATTATTCAAACTGTATACTAGCGAAACTTTCTTATTTGGCGTATTATCAGAACAGCTACCTTGAAAACGTAACAAAGGAAGCTAAGTTAGGGTCAATTGGTCATGTTGGTACATTTTTTAGATTGGCACAAAAAACTGACGTCAAAAATCATCTAAGAGGGACCAAATCAAATCAGAAAAATAGAAATTTTAGATTTTTTGCCAAAGGCCTTCAAATACATAAAACATCAAGATCTAGCGTTATCTCGTTTAGAAAATTATGGCCTAAAATCAAATTTGAGGGACTTGGTTGGTTTTCTTAAAATTAAAACTGGTTTAGGAACCATTTGTTTCCTCAAAATGACCGCGGAAATTTTACACAGCATATCATAATGTTTCTTGAAACATATTTTTTTATTTACACAATTAAATCTGGCTATTTTCAAAGATTTTTGACCTTAAATCTTTTTATTATGTCTGTGAATTAAAGTTTGATTTATTGATACATTCAATTTCAAATGCTTTATCTTTCCTCTCAACCAAATTTACAATCGATTTATTGATTTATTGAAAAAATACATCTTCAAAACAGCAAATTAGATTTTACTTTCCCATAGTTCTTGTTTAATTTTATTCCTATCAAGCCCTTAGAAAAAATTATTAAACTCAGGGCTGCTAGCGATTTATCATTATGAAATTCCAAAGTTTTTCCCGGTTTTTCCGGTTCAAAATTATTATTTTCCCAGTATTTTTATGCTCGTCTTTTTATGTAAAATCATGAAAAAGAAAAAAGTTAATGTTCAGCCCTTAAATTCTAATAATTGTTTCACGAATCTTTTTACCCATTATTAAATCATTACTTTTGTATTAAATTGACAGACATAATTCTTTAGAACAAATCCAACCAATTTGGCATCTATTCATTGTTTTGCTCCTCAATTTAAACAATTTCGTAAAAAAAAGTCTGTATGAAACATGTAGAACACGCAAAGAAAACTTGTACCATTGAAACAAAAGAAACAAACCTTTGAATCAAGTTTCTGGTGTTCTTCGAATATAATTTTTCTTCTTTTGAACTAATTTTTTTTTCACTGAATGGAAAGAAAATTATTTTAAGTCAATGTTAACGATTTTTAAAATAAAATACCGAACATAAAATCAAAAGAAAAAACCTTTTTCTACCATCAAAGAAAAATTCTTTTGATTTTGATTACATTTTCTTTGAAACCATCATGGGTGAGTTTTTTTTTTTTTTTTCATTTGGCTGATTTTAATTTTTTGTTTTAAATTTGTTTTAGGTCTACAACCGACATCGATTAATATCAAGTAAAGTATCGAATCCGATCTGCTTCTTATGGCCAGACTTAACGTTCAGATCAATATTAGCATGTTTAAGAGTAAGTTCTTTCTATGTTTTTATTGCTAATGCACCATTACCTTCCCGATATTTCATTTATTTTATTTGGGAAAGTATTTTTGCCATGCATTTTTGTCTTGTCTATACTAAACTGTTTTCTGTTTTACTTTTCTTTACAGAGACTTTTCAAACCACGGTCCTGAAAGGAAACGCATGCAGAGGTCAAGTTTTTAAAAACATTTTACATAGTGCATATAAAATGTTAAATTAATAAACAAGTTCGAAAAAAAATTAATTTGATTTAGAAGAAAATTAATTCCTAATACTAGATTTCATAGAAACAAAAAAATTTTAAGATCAAGAAGAAATGCTTTCAGATTGGAATAAAAATAATTTGGAATTAAAGAAGAAATTCATGGAATCAAACGAAAATGCTATAGAATTGAAGGATTTTAGATTTTGAAGCAAATAATTTGAAATTAAAGGACATTCTTTGATTCAAAGAAAGAAATTAATCTGGAAAGATTTTCTCTGACAATTTAATGGAAAATTGTCAGTGTTGTGGACCAAATTCAGCCTTCGAGGGGCCCAGGGCAATTTTTCTAGGGAAGTATCCAATTTTTTTCTGATTTTTATTAGTGATATATCTGCAATTAATTATTCAATTTGTTTTCTTATTTATTTGTTGTAAAAACAAATTTTATTTCTGCTTATCACTGTTTTTCGATAGATGCTAAAAATTTAATTTATTTTAAAAATCCATGTCATGTCGAAACTAGAGAGAATAAGTTTAACATTTCGATTATTTCATAAGCACATTTGTAGTTAAAATTGAAGATAAACATTTCATCATAAACCGAATCTTATAAATATGCAAAAATTTAAAAATCGTAGAAAAAAAGCAAAAAACATAAAATATTTTAAAAGAAAAATTAGAGATTCAAAATAAAACTACCGATCGCTTAAGCAATCAGTGTGGTCAGCCTCACAATAAAATTGCAGTTGGGAAAGTTAAAGTCAAAACTGACAATCAAAATTTATTATCTGAAATAAAGAGCATATAAAGAAATAGAAAGCAAGTTACATCAGCATTTTAAATTTAGAAAGTGTGTTAGAAAATCTCTTTGAAAATTCCGAAAACGAATAAAAAATAAGTTCTGATGAAGATTAATCATTTGATAAAAAACCGTAAAATAGTATCAACATCCCTTAACAAAATTCCTAATCTGAAAGCAGAATCCCTATAAAGATATGAAAGAATTTTAAAAAATACAAATTTATATATTTTGTTATCCCTCGAAATCAACATTGGAATAAAGAACATGGATTAAATATAAAAATTCATATCAGAAATCGGTTAATGGTATAAAAAGAAGATTAAATTAAAACAGATTTGATGACGTACCGTAAACTGGCGGATCTTTAATAATCATCATTAACTAAGTCTGAAGTTAAAACATCTGAAAACTGTTTTCAACGTTAGAAAGCCTTTAAAATAAATTTCTAGTAGGCTTAATTTGTTTTGTAGTTTAAAAATTTTTATAACACTTAAAATTTAATTTTAAAGTTTTAAATCATCTGTTTTTTCGAAGACTCACAAACAAACATCTCACCTGGTAAAATGATAGCATTAAGAAGCAGAAGGGTGAAAGATAAGTGAAAGTTTAACTGTTTTCCTTTGAACAGGAATAGTTTTAGTGTTATTTTATGGTCATTCTGTGATAATTTTTGAATATAAAAAACGGTGATTGCCTTTGAGCCTGTGTAGAAAAATTGGATACAACCTGTATCAAATGGTTAAGCTTGAAGGAAAAAAATAACATGGGAACAGGGAACAGGACCTAGGGAATTGCATGAAGGCAAAATTTCATTTGTTTTTGAGGCTTAAACAATATTGAGAAATGTTAATATTTCCGCCCCTAAATGTATGCAGCAAAATTGTCCATCTTTTGAGTACACTGAGGTTTTTTTTACGCGGTATTTCGTCCCGCGTAAAAAAAAAACCGCGTAAAAAAAAACCGCGTTAATTCGAAAATCCGCGTAAAAAAAACCGCGTTAATTCGAAAATCCGCGTAAAAAAAAACCGCGTTAATTCGAAAATCCGCGTAAAAAAAAACCTCGTTAATTCGAAAATCCGCCTTAAAAAAATCCGAAATTCGAAAATCCACGTGAAAAACCATTTTAATTAAAAAAATCGCGCAAAAAAGCACGTTACTAAAAAACGCATAAGAACCATGATTATTTAAAAATTTGCGTACAATGATAGTTTATTTTTAAGATGAAAAACAAAATCAATTAGATTAATAGAATAGTAGAATATTGTGAGGCTTATTTGACAGTGTGGAATTCAGATCGTCTCATGTCTCAGGTCTCATGTTCCATGTCTCAGGTCTCATGTCTCATGTCTCAGGTTTCATGTCTCATGTCTCAGGTCTCATGTCTCATGTCTCAGGTCTCATGTCTCATGTCTCAGGTCTCATGTCTCATGTCTCAGGTCTCATGTCTCAGGTCTCATGTCTCAGGTCTCATGTCTCAGGTCTCATGTCTCAGGTCTCATGTCTCAGGTCTCATGTCTTAGGTCTTATGTCTCATGTCTCAGGTCTCATGTCTCATGTCTCAGGTCTCATGTCTCAGGTCTCATGTCTCATGTCTCAGGTCTCATGTCTCATGTCTCAGGTCTCATGTCTCAGGTCTCATGTCTCAGGTCTCATGTCTCAGGTCTCATGTCTCAGGTCTCATGTCTTAGGTCTTATGTCTCAGGTCTCAGGTCTCATGTCTCATGTCTCATGTCTCATGTCTCATGTCTCAGGTCTCAGGTCTCAAGTCTCGGGTCTCATGTCTCATGTCTCAAATTTCGAGTCTCATATTGCAGGTCTCAAGTCTCAGGTCTCAGATCTCATGTATCACGTTCTTAGTCTCAGAGCTAAGATTTTCCCAACTACAAAAAGATTCTAAGTGTTTTCCTTTGAAAAAGTCTTAGAATATTTTCTCTCAAAAACCGCGTTAATTCGAAAATCCGCGTAAAAAAAAACCGCGTTAATTCGAAAATCCGCGTAAAAAAAACCGCGTTAATTCGAAAATCCGCGTAAAAAAAGCCGCGTAAAAAAAAACCGTGTAAAAAAAAACCGCGTAAAAAAAACCTCAGTGTATATTTATTTTTGAAAGAAGCCGTTGGAAAATTCAATTGAGTCCAAAAAAAAAACTGTTACTGATGTTTTAAGCTTTCTGTGAATGCTAATTGGCATCAAAGCAATAAGATGTTCAGATACGTTGAAACTATAGTAATCAAAGTTATTCTAAAAGATGAAATCTGGTTTTGTAACAAACATTTAGTTATAGTTACTAATGTCGTTTGAATATACTACTATCGATGATCATGCTTTATAATCCTTACCTCAGTGACTTCTTAGTGTTACAAAAAAGCAACCCCTTCCAAAATATTCGAAAATGAATAAAAAAAGTGATCAATGTTCCCCCAGTTCTCGGTACGTATGGCCCAAAAATTGAAAGAAAACTTCTTCAGTGGACACTATTTTTTAAACCACTTAACAGAACGTTTTTTTTTTCCCGGGAATTTTACAGAACGTCATCAAAATTTGCACATGTAAACATCACATCACTGAAAAGCTTCGCTAAAAATTTCATCAATTTCCATACATGCATTCAAAAGTTCTTGAAAATTTGTTTAAGGCTAAAGGATAAGAAGGTGTTGAAAAATATTATAATTTAATTTTGCCGTCAACTTGCCAAGATTTTTTTTTTTAATATTTAACAAAAAAATTTGACTGATTTCTGACGGTTGCCATTCCTACGCTCTTGGTCCTAGCCAAATCGCACACAAAATGGCACATCGAAATGTGCTGGACAAACGTCTTCAACAATGGATAGGGTCAATAAAGACTGATCCCGGGCAGTTTTTTGGGCTCTTATACGTATTCCAAGAAAATAAGCTTCCAAACCGGAGGAAGAAAGAGAGAATGCTAGACGAAAGTGTACAACAAAAAAATCCAAACCACATTTGTTTGTTTGTTTGTCGATTCGATTCAAAGTGAAAGTATGTACCGATTGCTTCTTGTTTTCCAATGAATCGATGCTCTTCTCGCTTTTCGGACCCTCCTGAACGGAAATGGTGCTAGTAAATTGGATTGATGCTGCTACCGCACCGGGAGAAAAGTGCTTTCCACCTTTAACGATGCTAGCCGGCACACAAGCGGCAGGATTTCTGGCAATGGCAGAAAGAGTATTTCGGTTCAGAATGTCCCCCAGGGAGAAAAATCTTTACGGCGCTCTATACGTTAATTCTTCCACACGGTTGTTAGAGAGCGTTTTCTTTTTTCTATAGATTACCTGGTATGACGAATGAGTTATTAAATTTTGAATTATTTTCCTTTTTCGATCATTTTTTTCTGTGATGGTTTCTCAGAAGATTTCCTAGAAACGTAAAACAAACTTTCTGCCCCAGAGTTCCCACCAACCAATGAAACAGAGATAAATTCGGCGGCGGATCGTTTCACGGCAAAAGCTTTCTTTCTGGTTGTTTCGGTTCTGTCGGTTTAGTTTATTGATAGTCGATGTCTCCTGAGGATTCGAACTTCATATGTCACACCGGAAGCTCGCTGTACTTAAAGCGAATGGCTCAGCGGGATTTGGCAAGATTTTTCCTGGGACTTTTAGTATCTACCTTCCTCAGCCTAGACTATGCAAGACAAATATTGCTCCCGAGGGGATTCGAAATCTTCTCCATTCAGAATGTTGGTGTTTGGAGGCGGACCAATTATTTATATTAACAGTTTTCTGGCATTCAATCTACAAGAAGTGTACTGTGCACTGAAAATATGTTTTCAACGTTCCATCAGCCGTTCATTGAAACCCCCTCCCCTTTCTCATTTCCTCATTAAAAAAAGTAAGAGGTCTCAAACAATCGAAAAACATTTTTCGTACCCAAAAAAACCTTGTAATGCAAAAAATTCCCTCATCTTATCACCCTACTGGAATGAAGGAGGGATGCCAAATATTCACTGAGATGTTTCTTTTACCATAATACTAACCCTTGTCAAATTTGGTTCCATTTGCTAAATCAGTTCTTGAGTTATATGTAGAATTGTAAGGGAGCCCCTTTTGCCCATCTCCACAATGGACAGAGTGAGAGATCTCAAATTATTTTATAAAAAATACTCTCGTACTCAAATACCTTCCCATGTCAAATTTGGTAACATTTGTTTCATCGGTTGTCGAGCTATGCAAACATTTTCTTCAGCTAGGGAGGCACCCTCCTCCCTTTCTGGGGATGGAGGGGTTTACTATAATAGAAACCTCCCCTGGCCTGTAATCTCACGCTGTCAAGTTTCATGCAATAGTTTCCGGGTCTATAGAGAACAGACCGACTTCTTTCTTTTTTTTACCTCCTGTAAAAATTATTATTCTCTTAAAATTTCGTTTTAAAACAGAAAAAAAGTTCAAAAAAAAAGTCAAAACATCAAACTATTTAAAATATTTGGATGTTTATAAATGATGCTTTTTAGATGTGTTCCTAGGAAAATTGATGCACTAAAAACCACCTTAAATTAGTCATTAAAGCGATTGCAATCTCAGTTGGGATTCTGAATGCTACAAAAAACACGATGTAAGATAAAAAAAACTCTAGGCTGAGAAGGTAATTCAACAGATAGAAACCTTCTTCTAGAAGTATTGCACGAGCAGCAACAAGTGCGTCCCCAGAAATTTCCAAGGAAGTCAATAGTCAGTTTTTTCACCCTGCATACCACACCCATTTCACCCGGGTAGAAATCTGGCCCGATTCCGTCAACCGTGACATTCCCGGCCCCTGGAATTGCGTTCGCGAATCTTGAACGCTGCCATCTGCCCTAATTAATTCCGACCCCTTTCATAATTTCTTTGATCCGAAGCATCATCACGGGTGAGTGAACTCACGCAACAAGCATTGTTTCTTAATTTCCTGCAGTTTCTGACGCACACTTCTATCCTACTGTTTTAGTAGGTAAGATATCCTCCTCCGTTTGGGAAATTCGCGACACATTTCCGCATCAACGAGCGCATTTTACGGATGGGTGATGCTTCAATTTGGACGTTTTTTTTTGCTAACTATCTTCACTGATTTTTAACCGATTGCATTGTCATCATTTGTTTATAAATCCTGAACAAAAATTGGTTAAGCAAGGCTTAATGAATTCTGAAATAAATTCATAAACAAATACAAATTGTATAAAAATATGGTGATGAAAATAAAGATGTGTTTATTGATTGTGATTTTGATATGTAGTGATTTTATGATGTATTTTGATATGTATTTCATTGATTGTGTTTTTGATGTCCTGTTAATGGATGTTTTGTAGATGAAAGCTTATAGCACTAATCATACCTGTTTGAGTACTAGAATCAAAAAACGTACTAGTGGTTTCCACTGTCATTGTACTGACGGTGCCGTCGATGATTTGGGCGCAGGAATCCCGCCGGCCTCGGTAGCTGTTAAGACAAATGATGAGAATAAGATAAGAAAAATGAAATAGAAATATGAGTTTTAAAATATTAACCAAAAATGAATCTATGGAAATTCATGAGAGAGTAAAAAATATAAAATGTTTAAAACCCGTGGCAATTGAAAAATTCATTAGCCGAAATATTCTCTAATGCAAATTTCAGAATTTTAACCCTCATCCGTCCTTAAAAATTTGCCTGTTGTAGTTCCTGGAATGTCAGCTTGACACTCCAGACGAAAAGCAATATATCTCTTTTGATTCTCAACAGACTTGTACAAAATGTATAGTTTCAGAATTCTCGTGATGTAGCTCAAATATGTTTCTCGGACAATATTCAGCTACAACACTTCAGTTTTCCGTTGTCCAAAGTCAAAAAACATCCGATAAACATGCTTAAAAAAGACTGTAGATCAACTATGAAATATTCAAAAAAAATTCAATTAAGGTCCAAGAAATCTGAAGTGAGAAATTCGTTGCGCACAAGGATATATTTTTTTAATTTCTTCAAGATAATGACCACAAAAATGTAGAAAAGTGGTATAAAACCCATAATTTTAAATCAATAAACCGTCAAAATTGTTTACGCCACAGAAAATAAATTTTGAAAAAATGATTGGATAGTTGGTGTGTGATCATGATCTTAATATTCTAATAAATGTATCCATTTGCGCAACGTCTATTAAGCTCATTGCTCCTGTTTTCTTGGAAACTGTTAACGCGTAAATTAAAGCCACATTAATCAGTCTCATAATGCTGAAGCATAACGAGAGATAACAAACCAGTTGAGAGCAAATTTATCAGCATTTGTAATTATCATACAGACTGGACTCTTTTAGCACAGCTGATCAACACCCGATCAGCTGACGATCGAATCAGTCAAAATTAACCACCGAAGTGATCGGATATAACTCCACAATACAAAATAAAGATTAAGTCGAAAACTCAAGTTAAGTTATTCTTTAAAGTTGTACAATAAAGATGCATATCTTTGACGACAATATAAAGTATTTTGAAAGTCAATCCGCGCTTCTGAATTCATCGGAAAGTGTTAAAATAAGTCGATATAAACTACAACAGACACTAAGTAATTTTTTTCTGAATAATTCATAGCCCAACATAATTTCCTAAGCTCAATTTTTGTGTGTTTTTCTTAGACTTTGAATAACGGAAAACTGAACATTCACTGCTCATCGTCCAACGAGTTCGGTTGTGTTTTCGGAAGCTCCAATAGTTCATCGACAGTGCTGAGTGAAAAAGAGTGCTCCTGCTAGTGTTCTACTGTCCGCCGATAAGTATCTTTTTTTTTATCTATTGTGATAACGTGAAAACAAAGACCTTTTGAATTTGGCTTACCTTTTATTGCTGGAGGCCTAGCTTCCAGCTTAACCATGGCTGGGAAAGATCCCAACATGGATTTTGATCAACAAGACCTGACACATATGCCGGAAACCCAAAATGATCCATTTTCTTTGAATGATCCCTCCTCTCTTTCCCCTCCAGTAATTATTCCTGAATCACCTAACCCTTCTTCGTCTCCTCAAACTTCTGAAATTCTTCCTACTGCCTCTCCGTCTCAATCTGGACGTGATGTTACATTTTCATCGTTACCGATGTCGTCTTCAATAGAAGTACGTTCATTTCCGACCAAACGGTCGAAATGTTACCCTGAAACCGCTAAGGGACCATTTGAAGTTTTTATACGACAAAAAGATAAGCCTATCAATGTTCTCCTCGTTTCCGCGGAGATTCATAAACGTTTTCGTACGGTTAAAGAAATCCGTAAGATAAGTTTGGGAAAGGTTCGAATCATTTTCACTAGTCGAGAAGAAGCGAACGAAGTTGTAAAAAACGAATTACTTTGTAGCCTTTATCGTGTATATGTTCCGAGTGAGAGAGTAGAAATTCATGGTGTGATTTACCAACCGGATGTAGATCATTAGGACCCGAGAGTGCCTAATGTTTCCGTTTTAGAATGTCACCAATTGGTGGAATCTCAAATATTAGGAGATAAAAAATCTTTTGTTCCATCAAGTGCCATACGTGTAACTTTTGTGGGTAATGTATTACCAGATTATTTCATGATTGATCATGTGCTTATTCCGGTTCGATTATTTTCCCCAAAACCCATGCTTTGTGATAAGTGTAAAAAATTTGGTCATACTCATCATGTTTGTGCAAACAAGGTATGTTGTGGTAAATGTGGTCAATTTCACAAGGAGAGTGAGTGTTCTGTAATTGAGGCTGTTTGCATCCAGTGTAAGGGAACTCATCCTAATCTCTCTAAACTAGACTGTCCAGTTTATCAGCAGCGTGCTTTACTAGCAAAAAAGAGAGCTTTTCAAAAATCTAAATTGAGTTACGCTGAAATGGTTCGCGCGGTGAGTGGTAGATTCGAAGATGAAAATATCTATAGTTCTCTGAGTGATATGTCTGACTACGATGAAGCATTTCCAGAGCTAGTAACCTTAGAAAATCAAAAGAGAAAAAAGCTCACCCCTACACGGCAATCTAAAAAATCTAATGCCGTTTTCGTTTTTTCCACTAGCGTTGGGCAAAACTTTTTCTCAATAAACAAACAGAATCGTCACCCTGGACGATGTAAATATATGGTTGCTATACTCACTCTCATGCCTACCCCCAACACTGACAACTTCTACGGGTTGCAACCGCCTGCTTGAGGTTCAAACTTCGGGCAAAACTAGTGGACTTCTGAATTAATAAACGAACAAAATAACAGCAGTTAGGGCAAAACTCGTGGATAACTAGGTTACCACTGCTAATAAACGAAAACACTATAAGTTGGTCAACATAAATTCCTCAACTAATCTCCCCCCATCTCCTAATTTGATTGAACCTTCCACTAGCGCCGTAAAAGAGCATTCTTCGATCCCTCCTGGTTTCAATACGAACGACTCTAGTCCAACATATAACACATCAACTTCTGACAAATTCAACATCACCCAATTGATTCTACTTTTATCAAGTGTCTTTAACCTTGATCCTACATGGGTAGAGCTTATAAAGAAACTGACTCCAATTTTGAAACCTCTTCTTGCGAAACTCATTGTTGCTTGGCCAATTATTGGTGTATTCCTGACTATCGATGGCTAATTTCAATCAAAGAAAAATGCTCTCCTTCCTACAATGGAATTGTCGAAGTATTCTGCCAAAACAGGCAAATCTTCGCTCCTTTTTATTGGAAATTAATGCCGCCTGCTTTGCTTTATGCGAAACATTTCTAGTGGATGAGTTATCTCTTCATATTCCATCTTTCAACATTGTTCGACAAGACCGTGATACTAGAGCCGGAGGAGTTTTATTGGGAATAAGAAATGAACCATCATTTAAAAGAATAACTTTATCAAATACTAGTCCAATTGAAATTGTTGCTTGTTCTATCAAAATCAATAATGATTTAATCTCAGTAGCTTCTATTTATATTCCTCCAAATGTTAGATTGAACGCAAATATGCTCCGAAACATAATTTCTCAACTTCCTCCTCCAAGATTGATACTTGGGGACTTTAATTCTCATGGTTGTGCATGGGGTGAACCCGAAGATGATTATTGCAATTATATATGATTTGCTGGAAGAATTTGAATTGTCAGTATTACACACTGGACAAATTACCCGCATAGCTTGCCCTTCAACAAGATGTAGTAGAGTTGATCTTTCATTAATTTCATCTACCTTAGCTTTAAATTCAACTTGGTCCGTTTTAAATGATCCAGCTGGAAGTGATCACCTTCCTATAAAAATTCAACTATCTTCACATGTTTTTACAAACATTGTTGTTCCATTTGATTTTTGTAAAAATATAAATTGGAAAAACTATTCAACATTTATTCAACATCTAAATCAATGCCGTTAGAAAATTATGAAATCTATCAATTTCTAACGAAACTCATAATTCAAGCAGCAACATATGCACTATCAAAACCTATAATAAAAAATTTGACGCCACGAAAACCACCCACACTTTGGTGGGACCAAGAATGTAGTGAAATTGTTAGAAAACGTTCAGAAGCATTTAAAGCTTTTAGAAAATTTGGAAGGATGGAATTATTTTTAAAATACAAAGAAATTGAAGCAAAAAGCAAACGAATGTTTAAAACTAAAAAAAAGAATTTTTGTAAAACTTATGTTGAATCACTTACTAAAGAAACTGCGATGTCCAGTCTTTGGTCAACAGCTCGAAAAATGAGGAATTATTTCCCTCCATCTGACAATACAGAAGAAAATAACGATAACTGGATATTTGATTTTTCCAATAAAATTTGTCCTTTGTTTGTGCCAGTTGAAAATCCTATATTCGACCAAGGCTCTGATGCTTTTGGAAGTGTGATCAATGATTTTACAATTTTAGAGCTAGAACATGCATTGGAAGCATGCAATAATTCATCACCGGGATTAGATGAAATAAAGTTCTCCATGATAAAAAATTTACCTACATCAGCAAAGCTGCTTCTTATCAAATCTTTCAATTGGATTTTCAGAACAAACAGTATTCCAGAATCTTGGAAAAACATAAAAATTGTAGCAATCATTAAACCTGGCAAAAATCCTACCCAATCTGACTCTTATCGACCGATAGGTCTGATTTCTTGTTGCAGAAAAACTTTAGAAAAAATGATTCAATTTCGTTTGGAATGCATTTTCGAAAGTAAACATTTTTTATCACCAACACAATACGGGTTTCGGCAAGCCCGCAGTACAAGGGACTGTCAAGTTTTGCTTGCAACTGATATACAAATAGCTTTTGAATCAAAACAAGAGTTGGCTTCTGTGTTTCTTGATATTAGAGGTGCGTATGATGCGGTTTTGATTGACATTTTATGTAAAAAACTTAACAATTTTGGGATACCTTGTCAGTTCACATCATTTTTATATTCGTTGTTGTCCTTCAAAAGAATGCATTTTTTCCATAGAAATGAAAACAAATCGACTCGGGATAGCTTTTATGGCTTGACGCAGGGATCTGTACTAAGTCCACTTTTGTACAATATATACATAAATGATATTGATAGATGTATTCCAAATGGGTGTTATTTGGTGCAATATGCTGACGATAGTTGCCTTTATACAATTGGTAAAGAAACAATAGTAATCGATAGAGCTCTCCAATTAGCGTTAAACAACCTTTCTGATTGGGCTTCGAAATTGGGGTTTGAATTTTCATCTTCCAAAACCGAAAGCGTGGTATTTTCCAGAAAAAGATCTCCTTCCTCGATTTCACTTGAATTAAATCAAATAAAGATTAAACAGTCCACCGGTTTCAATTATTTAGGCATTTGGTTCGATTCTAAATGTACTTGGAAATTACACATTGATTATCTTCTCCGTAAATGTCACATGAATTTCCTTCGCACCATTTGTGGAACTTGGTGGGGTTCACACCCCAACGATATGATAAAACTCTACAAAACTACCATTTTATCAGTACTTGAGTATGGTTGTTTTATTTTTCATCAAACAGCCAAAACACATTTTTTAAAATTGGAAAGAATTCAATATAAAAGTCTTCGGCTTTGTTTAGGTTTACTAACATCAACTCATACGATGTCAGTGGAAGTTTTAGCAGGGGTGTTACCATTGAATATTCGCTTCATGCAGTTGAATTGCCGCTATTTGATAAATAATCACATAAGATCTTCGCATATAATGGATAAATTGGATACACTATTTGACATGAACCCAGTATCATCCTATTTGAAATCCTACCGACAGTTCTTGTCGATTCCGTCGTCTCCTGAACAAAGAGCGAATTAGTTTGATATAAATCCAGATGAGATGTTTGTAACCATTGATGTTGACTCCTCAATTCAAGAAATTTTTTCTAACCTTAACGAAAGTCATCCTAGAACGCATATAAAACTGATTTGCGATGAAAAAATCTCAGGATATTCTGTAGAAAATCAATTTTTTACAGATGGGTCTTTTAAAGATGACGTTTCGGGGTTTGGGGTTTATAATTTAAACCATTCGGTCTCCTTCAAGATGAGAAGTCCTAGTTCGATTTATACGGCAGAGTTGACAGCCATATGGTATGTTTGTGAGCATATCAAATC
The DNA here is from genome assembly GCF_029784155.1 of Uranotaenia lowii. Taxonomy (NCBI): domain Eukaryota; kingdom Metazoa; phylum Arthropoda; class Insecta; order Diptera; family Culicidae; genus Uranotaenia; species Uranotaenia lowii. The sequence continues at coordinate 230,993,817 of NC_073693.1, read as the reverse complement.
TCTACCCGTTGATAGATACTTAATTGTTACAGATAGCCTTAGCTCCTTAAATGCTATGAACAAATTAAGACTTAGCAGTAAAACAAATCAAATCATTTTTAAAATTAAGGAAGCATTATCGGTTATCTCTACGAACGGTTCCAAAGTTTCGTTCTTGTGGGTTCCTTCTCATTTCGGTATTGATGGAAATGAGAAAGCTGATACCTTAGCAAAACGAGGGACATATGACGGAGATGAATTTTTTAGACATTTAGGTCCGGTTGACTACTATTCTTTGGTAAACTCTATAGTTTTGAGCTCATGGCAGCAACAATGGGATGAAAGTCCATTAGGGAGATTCTGTTTTAGTATAATCCCGACCGTAAAAGATAAACCCTGGTTTTCAAAAATAGCTAATTGTAGCCGAATGTTTATTAAAAATATGTCACGTATCATTTCTAACCATACGACTTTGAGAACACATCTTTACAGAATCAATATCGTCGACTCCAACTTATATGAATGTGGACAGGACTATGAGCACATCGACCACATTGTATGGAGTTGCCCAAGGTTTGAGGAAAATCGAAGTATGTTGGCCAGGGAATTGATCCGTTGTGGGAAGCACACCAATATACCTTTGAGAGACGTCCTTGGAATGAATGATATAATCAGCATGTCATTGATCAACGAGTTTTTGATAAAATCTCATGTTAAGTTGTGATAGTTTTTAATGTATATTTGTGATAGTTTTATAGAACTTTCAGAAGAATCGTTACTGTTATACCTATAATACTTTAAAAAAAAAACTAAAATTAAAATCAAAATTGTAAAAGATACCCGGCTCAGAGATGGTAAATGCCAATAGAGCCTTCAAATGTAGTGGTTAAATAAAAAAAAAAAAAAAAACGGAAAACTGAAGTTTTGTACCTAAATATTTTCTGAAAAACAGATGTGAGTTACGTCACGAAGTTTTTGGAACTATAAATTTTGTACAAATCGGACGAGAAACAAAATAGTAATAGCGATTTCAAGCGAGGAGTGTCAATTCGACACTCAAGGTCTGAATAAGAAGTTTTTAGTCTGGGCTTTCAGAGAGTGTCAATATAAATAAGTAATGATTCAAAATCAAAGATTTAATGATTACATTGAAGGTCTTTTCCCTTTTTGTTTCAATCATAGTTTTATTAAAATCAATTTAAAACTTTTGGATAAACTTCGGAAAAAAATTCTGCATGTTCCATTTTTAAGATTTTCGTCAGAGCGAAAGGTTTTCGATGTGGGAAAAAATTAACAACGGAGCATAAAGTAGCAAATACAATGGTTTACTTTTTGATTTTGTCATATATCCCTTTAAAAAATGGCTGGAAAAAATAAAAACAAGCAAGTTTATAGCTTCTAGCGCTTAAACAATTTCAAGTCTTCTTAAAATAGATTCCTGACTTGGAATCATTAATTCAATTAAAATTTAAGATGTTTATGACTACGATGTCCATAAATTGAAATTTTTTTTGAATTATCGTTGCGTCTGCGGTATGTCTCTGAATGAAAAAAATTATGATGCTATTTGAGATAAGAACACTCAAATTTTATTCTCAAGATTTCAACTTCCATAGGGTTATTTTAAGAACACTCATAATAGTTCTTAAGATTGATGAAAGCATTACATTTCTTATGATAAACAGATAAATTCTGGCATTTTTCTAGAAATGTTTCAATTAAACGTTAACGTTGAATCAATCAAATTAACCTACTCCATAGCAGTAGGAACGGGGAAAGGGGGTTTTGGGGGTTAAACCCCCAAAAGTGTCAAGCAAAATGTTCTTCTCTAAATTAAAAATTCTAACTTCTTAATCAAATTCCGATGGACTATTAAATTGTATCAAGAGTAACAATCTCGACTCAGAACAAAGGCCAAATCCTGGAAATATTGTCCGAGGTCCACAATTCTACTTAACCTTCCAAAGCCGTTCGCAAAATTTCCGTACAAATCTATTTTTGATAAATTTGACCTGCAGATTACGTATGTTCTCCTGGCCGCAAATATTGACCGATTTCGATGAATTTTAATTCATTGTATAGATAATTTATTCTAGTTTCTCAATATTGAAAAATAAAGTCGAAATATTTTACGAAATCACCAGTAGCTGATTCCGAATGAAAAAAGTCCCGAAAAAGAGCTCTTTTTAGAATGCCTATAACTTGAGACAGGTTCCGAATATTGCGCTGATTTTATAATATTTGGAATTGTCAAGAATAAATCTATCCATGGATGTATAAATTTTTGATGGTCCAAAGGAAGCTTTGGCCGCTATCCCGGAACTTCCGGTAGAAAAAATTCTTACTTCAAAAAAGTCACCCAATTTTGGCTTTGCATTGCTGTATCTCAGTTACCAATGGATCGATTCTCTAAATTCAAATTTTAGTTTTTTTTCGTTAACTTTATTATTATTTTCGTAGAACATAGTTGGTTCCTCAAAAATCTCAGTTGTTCAGTATATGGTAATGAAACTCACATCTTTTTTGTCATTTTTCAAACTCCCCCTCGTGTCGGTGGGTTTACGCGATTTTGTTAGCGTGATTTCTCTAAAATTTGAACTCAAATTGGTCACTTTTTATATACCTAGAGATTCATTAGAACCTCCTCTTTCGATCGACATACATTATGTGTGGTGTTTTGAAAATTTGTAGCAACGTTTTTCGAATTTACTGAAAGCTGCCAGATTTCAACCAGTTTGGTCCACGTTTTCAACAGGTTGGTGTACAAATCTCGCACCCCTCACGTAGCTGCGGGAGAAACAAATCCTTTAGCTCTTTTTTTGTCGCTCACCAAATCTACCACCCAACCCAGCAGCAGGAGGAACTGCCGTCTCGCCGCCAGGCGGCGGCAACGCTATTCAAACCGTATGGAGCACATCCCTCAGATTTCCCCTTTTTTCCCCTCGTTTTGACAGATTTAAGCTTTTTTCCTCAGATTTAAGCTTTCATCTCCTATGCTCTCAAGGCAGAAAAAGCTTAAATCTGAGGAAAAAAAAGCTTAAAAACGAGATTCACGACCACTTATTTGAAAGATGTTGGTCACACGATACATAGACAAATCGTGTAACGTTGCAGCCATCTGCTCGCCGCGTGGTTTGTTGTTTGATTGTGTTGATGCTGATTTAACGAAATGAAAGCTTTATTGTTGTAGGAATTGCTTGAATCTTTTTTGATTTAATATTTTAATGGATGGTCAACATTTCTAAAGTTCACGTCCATGATTTCAGATTCAGATTACAGATTACAGATTTCAGATTGCAGATTTCAGATTCAGATATCAGATTTAAATTTCAAGATCCGATTTCAGATTCAGATTTCAGATTCAGATTTCAGATTCAGATTTCAGATTCAGATTTCAGATTCAGATTTCAGATTTCAGATTCAGATTTCAGATTCAGATTTCAGATTCAGATTTCAGATTCAGATTTCAGATTCAGATTTTAGATTCAGATTTCAGATTCAGATTTCAGATTCAGATTTCAGATTCAGATTTCAGATTCAGATTTCAGATTCAGATTTCAGATTCAGATTTCAGATTCAGATTTCAGATTCCGATTTCAGATTCAGATTTCAGATTCAGATTTCAGATTCAGATTTCAGATTCAGATTTCAGATTCAGATTTCAGATTCAGATTTCAGATTCAGATTTCAGATTCAGATTTCAGATTCAGATTTCAGATTCAGATTTCAGATTCAGATTTCAGATTCAGATTTCAGATTCCGATTTCAGATTCAGATTTCAGATTCAGATTTCAGATTCAGATTTCAGATTCAGATTTCAGATTCAGATTTCAGATTCAGATTTCAGATTCAGATTTCAGATTCAGATTTCAGATTCAGATTTCAGATTCAGATTTCAGATTCAGATTTCAGATTCAGATTTCAGATTCAGATTTCAGATTCAGATTTCAGATTCAGATTTCAGATTCAGATTTCAGATTCAGATTTCAGATTCAGATTTCAGATTCAGATTTCAGATTCAGATTTCAGATTCAGATTTCAGATTCAGATTTCAGATTTCAGATTCAGATTTCAGATTCAGATTTCAGATTCAGATTTCAGATTCAGATTCAGATTTCAGATTCAGATTTCAGATTCAGATTTCAGATTCAGATTTCAGATTCAGATTTCAGATTCAGATTTCAGATTCAGATTTCAGATTCAGATTTCAGATTCAGATTTCAGATTCAGATTTCAGATTCAGATTTCAGATTCAGATTTCAGATTCAGATTTCAGATTCAGATTTCAGATTCAGATTTCAGATTTCAGATTCAGATTTCAGATTCAGATTTCAGATTCAGATTTCAGATTCAGATTTCAGATTCAGATTTCAGATTCAGATTTCAGATTCAGATTTCGATTTCAGATTCAGATTCAATTTCAAATTTCAGATTCTAATTTCAGATTCCGATTCAAATTCCGATTTCTGATTAAAGTTTCTGATTGAAATTTCAGAATATTTGTTACTTGAATCATAGATTTTGTGTCTCCTGCAGTAGACACTGCTTGAAATAAAAGAAAAGAATCATGATAACATTAAAAACAAATGTATCACTGAAGAATTCTAAAACTCAGAAAATTCAGAAAAAAATCATGATAACATTCAAAACAAATGTATCACTGAAGAATTCTAATGATAAAATATCTAAAAAGATTCAAGAAGCTTATTTCAATTTGGAAAAATAATCTTTCTCTATTTTAAAATCTAAACATTTACTACGCAAAGAGGCATCAGCATCAACACAATCAAACAACAAACCACGCGGCGAGACGGCAGTTCCTCCTGCTGCTGGGTTGGGTGGTAGATTTGGTGAGCGACAAAAAGAGAGCTAAAGGATTTGTTTCTCCCGCAGCTACGTGAGGGGTGCGAGATTTGTACACCAACCTGTTGAAAACGTGGACCAAACTGGTTGAAATCTGGCAGCTTTCAGTAAATTCGAAAAACGTTGCTACAAATTTTCAAAACACCACACATAATGTGTGTCAATCGAAAGAGGAGATTCTAATGAATCTCTAGGTATGTAAAAAGTGACCAATTTGAGTTCAAATTTTAGAGAAATCACGCTAACAAAATCGCGTAAACCCACCGACACGAGGGGGAGTTTGAAAAATGACAAAAAAGATGTGAGTTTCATTACCATATACTGAACAACTGAGATTTTTGAGGAACCAACTATGTTCTACGAAAATAATAATAAAGTTAACGAAAAAAAACTAAAATTTGAATTTAGAGAATCGATCCATTGGTAACTGAGATACAGCAATGCAAAGCCAAAATTGGGTGACTTTTTTGAAGTAAGAATTTTTTCTACCGGAAGTTCCGGGATAGCGGCCAAAGCTTCCTTTGGACCATCAAAAATTTATACATCCATGGATAGATTTATTCTTGACAATTCCAAATATTATAAAATCAGCGCAATATTCGGAACCTGTCTCAAGTTATAGGCATTCTAAAAAGAGCTCTTTTTCGGGACTTTTTTCATTCGGAATCAGCTACTGGTGATTTCGTAAAATATTTCGACTTTATTTTTCAATATTGAGAAACTAGAATAAATTATCTATACAATGAATTAAAATTCATCGAAATCGGTCAATATTTGCGGCCAGGGGAACTTACGCAAACTCTCGGGGTCATATAGACCCGAACAGCCTAATTACGGATTTTTTTGAGGGAGCACTTCCGGTGGTCACAGGAAGTTGCCTGGTACTACAGATTGTGTATTTCGTGATTCCCCAGGGAGGTTTTTAAAATCAAATTTTTGCGATTTTTTCTTGAAGAGTTATGATGATTTGAATGTGCGCTTCGGGTCATATTGACCCGAACGACTTTGGAAGGTTAAGTTTCCAAAAAATTCCTCACTTGTTGATTGATATTTAAAGACTGTACTCGAAAAACGCTATCAAAAGTTGTTCACTGAAGAAGTTGATGCATGAATTTTAGGTACAGTCAAGGCCGGATTAAGGGGGAGGGGGCAAAAGGGGCAATTGCCCCGGGCCCCCCGACTCAGGGGGGCCCCCCGAGGGAATAAACGTTCAAACATTACTTAAATCATACTGCTAGAAATCTATGAAAAAACATCAAAACTAGAAAATCGGAATAGAAACTTGAAATATACAACTAAAGGGGCCCCTGCGAAATAATATCTAGAATAGTTTTTCCCTTACATAGGCTAAGAGGGCCCCTTAGAGGAAGAAGGGAAGGAGTTCTCTCACATTTTGCGAACTGAGAATATCAAAATCTTTGAATTGAATTTCATAGTTTTTTTTTCCGAATTCGAAAAAAATCGAGAAAAAATTAAGAATTTGAGATAAAACACCTCAAATTTTCATATTTTAAGCGAAACATATAAGATAAAATAAAGAAAAACATCTCCTAATTTTCATCACATACAAACCTCTTGCACAATAATAATGTTTTTATTACGTTAACATTCCAAGTCATGGTTATTGCACTAAAATAGCAGCTTATTTTACCAAAACTGGCTCACAGTGCTTAGAAAGAAAATAAAAGCTTTATAATAAACATTTCAGAATTTAACCGTGTTAATACCGGGTATTATTATAACTTTTCACTTTTCAGTCATTATTATAGAAATTTCTGTTGGAATATAAATTACTTTTCCCTCCATATTATTAAAAAAAAAAAAGATGAGACTCTGAATTGTGGTTCTTTATTTCACCTGATTTTTAGTTTTGAATTCTCAAACTCTTATATCTGTATCACTTTGGCATTTGAATTTAATTATTTTGTTTATTTTTTTGAGTTTCGTATTATTTGTTTCAAATCTTCATGATTCTTTCCAATCGCTATAAGGTGAAAATTTCTCGATGAGGCAAAAACCGGACGATTAATGATTGAATGGAGATCATTAAAATATCTATCTGGTAATTTTTTTCTAAATCAGTGAATTTGAGTTTATAATAAGGGTATTAAAAAAATGAGGATTCAAGTGTGTATTTTGTAGCTCATTGTAGAATTTTAGAATTTATTCATGCATTTGAAGATACCACCAACCATCATTACGCAAACAACATGACTATTTGAAGACAGTTTATTGAACTCATCTTCAGTTGTTTCACACGTTTTAAAGGTTTTGTATTCTCTTGGATAGAATTTGAAAAAAAACTACTCATAGGGGCTCCCCGAGAAAGATTGCCCCGGGCCCCCCGATGGCTTAATCCGGCCCTGGGTACAGTTCTTAGTTCCAAATATCGAACCTTCAATTTGATTTGACCCACTGAGGTTGCCAGATTGCTCAGATGTTTCCCAAATATTTTTACTTTATTTGCAGAATTAAAGAAAATTTTAAATTGATTGACAAAATTAAGTATTTTGCGTCTAATAAAATTTTTCGAGTATAGTATATCCAAAGAAACTAACTGATGTGTTTCGATGAAAAAAAGCAATTTTCCAATTTTTTGTTTTTATCTTGATTTTAATTTTAAAAATCCCAAATTTTCCTGGATATGGCCCAAATTTTTTGATAAATACTTTGGAATTGAATGCCCGGATTTGGCAAAGTTTTTAATTTCAAATAGCCGGATTTTCCGTTAATGGATAAGTGAGAAAGTATATCTGGTAAGCTCAGGTTTAAGTCATTTCCAATGCTCGTGCTGTTATTGAGGATTGAGGAATTTGCATCCAGTTTAAAATTTTTGATATTTAATTCGGTTCATCATAAGGACAAAATCCTGATTCGAATCTTGATTTTGCATATGGAACAAAATTTAGATTCATCTTCCGAAATTTTTTGAAATTTTTACCTTTAATTCTTGCACAGTTGAATCTTAAAAAAGTTCAAACATGGTGATCCAGAATTAAAAATTCAGATTTTCATTAGTCGGAATTTTAATTCAGATTCACTTGTTGAATTAAAAATAAATGATTGAACAAAGAATTCATATAGAAGATCAAAGACTCTAAATTCCAATAAGAGATTTCTAGTTAAGGATTCTGTTTTGAAATGCCCCTTTTGGGTAATAAATTATTTTGAATGTTTGTTGGGAATTCAGATTCAGAAATCGATTCCAAATGAAGAATTCATGCTCAAAATCAGAATTCAGATTTGGAATTCAAATTTAAAATTTCAAAAAAAAAGTTGAAGAGGTTGTAATTTACACGACTGGAAGCGTAGAATTACGTGTGTATTCTAATTTGTGTCAATTAAGTTCCATATTGGCTCCATCATTTGTGTACCTGCATTTTGTCATGCATGTTGCAACATTCTAGTTGAACACTGGCCTACTTCATCGAACACCCTCGCTAGTTTGAACTTTACATTGTAACAGGGAAAAATGTAAGAATCTGAAAAAAACCCCACGAAACAACCAGAATATACATTGTGCTCCTCAAGTTGAAAGGTTTTAAAAAGCCCGCGGATGCGCGCGCGAGTTTCATGTGTTCGAATGACATCCTCCCGTGTGGTCGGAGTAAGCGACAGTATTTGCTCGTGTGGTGCTCATTATCACAGTACAGCAATCAAAAAATCAAAATAGTTCGAAAGAACAGACCGCTCTTATCAGCTTTTGCACAAAATATACAGCGGAAAATTTTAAAACGTCATTTCAAGTGGAATCAAAGCCAGTGCCTCTTGGTCTGCCATCAGCCCCCGACCCCCAGCGCACGTTCCGTTATTCTTAAGTTTTTGCTTGCAGTTCTTCTGCTTGGTCGCTCATCTAAAAAAACCGCCGCTTACTGTGACCACACGGGAGAATGCCCAGTAAACAAATGAAGCTAGAGCGCCGCAGTGGCTGGCTTTTTATAACCTTTCTACTTGTCCAACACGATAGGGTTTCTGCTCGTTTGCATGGGTTTTGGATTGCTGTAGCGGAGTTTTTTTTTTTTTTGCTTCTCTCATTTTCCCTTATCCTTCGATGTTTTTCACGGATCATCGAGTATGTTGACGGTGTTGTCATCAGTTTTTTTAAAATGCAATTTGAAGATTGATATATTTTCCTCGCTTAAATCAGAATTACAATTTCCATTAAAGAAAATTGATGACCAAATTAAACAAAATCCGAAACTATGATTTTTATAATCCTAGTTTCCTTACCGTTCCCATGCCGTTGGCAAAAATAATCTGTTTGAATTTATGTAATTTATATTCGGTCTGTAGTTTATTATCATTCCTATGGCCACAAATGTTGACCGATTTTTATGATGATCTTTATAAATAGAATTTATTCTTATACATATCTATTCTAGAGCCGATTCAACACAATTTGATATTGTTCAAAATTATTCTATCCGCACATACATAAATATCTTGGGGTTCAATGAAAATTGAGCGCTTTCCCGGCACTTTAGGTTGTAAAAAAAACAAAAATAAGCATCAATTTTTGGCTTTTCATGGCTGTATCTCATTTCTCTTGAACCGATTTTTTAAACACAAATTTTAATTTGATACCGCTGTTTAATAATGATTTTCCTAGAACAGAGTTGGTTTCTAGAGTATCTGTTTTCCAGTAAATTGCAATGGAACAAGAAAAAAAAATATGTATGGCATATTGAACTGAACGGCGCGAGGGAAGGGTAAAAATAGTGTTGGATTTGATTTCAAATCTAAATTTCAAATAGCTCAGTGAAAATTCAATTAGAAATCAACGGCTGACTGCCAACAGGGTTTTTGAAATCAATTTTTAAACTCTTGCCGATAATGTATAGTCCTGACAAGGACTGTTTTTTTGTTGGGTGGAGCAGCAGCTTTCTATGTACTCCTAGCTTTTTAGAGTGCCTTCTCTTATGCAGCGGCACCCAACTGACTGATGCTTCCTATCAGCTTTCTTTTCTCTGGCTACTGGCTTCGCTGAGGCCTTGTTGGGAATGAGAGCTTCGGTTGCTAAGCCTTCACCGGGGGAGCGGCTGCTGAAGATTGATTATGCTCGGAAATTTGAAAAACGACTGAAGCTTGGTTGCAGTGCGGTGGTCATATTTATAACTTTTCAAGCACAAATACATATTTGCGCTTTATTGGTATTGGTGTACCAACACATAGCCGACCCAAAATGATGTATGGAAAAGATGTCTTTGAAAGAGGCGTTTTTCGTGACGCGAGATCCGTTCGCGATTTTCAATTTGCCCCCCTATAGTGTTGCCGTAAGACGTAATTCTACGTCAAAAAAAACTGGTGGAACCCACTATTATAAAATAATTTCTGAATTTATTTTCATGAAGCGTTCAATAAATTATTCGAATTGTGTAAAACTTCTGGTTATTCTGTATGGGAGCCCCTCTTTTTAGGATTCGAAGGGGTTTGAAAGTACTATAGAGACCATTCCCGGTCTCGGAAATGGCTAGACATCAAATTTAACGTTGATCGGTTCAGTAATTAACGAAAATTGTTCAAATTGTGTCAATTTTTTGATAACTTTGTAAGGGATCCCCCCATTTTTTGATTTGGAGGGGTTTAAAAGTCTTATAGAAACCATTTCCGGTCTCAAAAATGGCCACATCAAATTTCACGTTGAACGATCTGACTAAGAGAATATTGGTTTCGAGGATTCGAATGAGAACGCTGAAGAAAATAAGGCTGTTAAGTCTCTAACTCAGGACATTTTTAAAGTACCATTAGACTTTTTTAAAATAGAAATTGTGTTTTAAAAATAATAATTCTAAATTTCTATAAATTATAGTTTAAAGACATGGATTAAGATTTCAAGATCACACGGAATTCAAATTCTAAATACAAAATAACTTTACTGATTCAATGAAAAAACGAACTATCGTGCTCCACAATCCTTGTGTACAGTTCATGTACTGTTTTTGATGATGATATCATTGTTCTTCAAAACAATTGTGAATTTTAGTTTGTAAAGTACTGGCATACTTTATTTTTATTTGAATTCCGGAAAAGTTGTGATCTAGGAAAAAAATAGCTTTCCTTCTTTGAAATAATTTAATTTTCCTCTGTGCTTATTTTAATACAAAATATATTAATAAATAAATCTCTTTGGTGAGGAATGAAAAAATCCAAATGCAAGGTGAAATGTGAAATATTTGAATTTTTTCCTTGATTTAAAATTGAGGATGGCAAGTTTTGAATTTGTAGTGATATATGCCACATTTTGATACGTCGTATAAAACAAAATGTAAACAAACAGTGTTATTACGAAAAAAATACAAAACTGACATAAACTAGTCGCAACTTCTTTCCATTTAGAATATTTGTAGCCTGGACAACATATTCTCTACGTGAAATATAAATTTTAAAGGTGTTTGCAGCAGTTTTCTGTGAATTCTTTAGATGTTTCATACGACGTAATGGAAGCTCACGCGAGAGTTGTTGAAATAAGTTTAGTAAAAAATGGAGCAGATTTTTAAGGTTTAAATGATTATAATTGTAGGCTTTACTATTTTGGTTAAAATTAGCCTTGGTGTTTTTATTATTACAAAGCAAAACTTTCGCGTTACCTTTGAATGAAAAAAATGGAACATGTAGAATAGCTGCAACTTTCAGTCAAAAGTTTAGAAGATTTATCTATATTCCATTTTTCTCCCCAAACTAGTCAATGGTATCATTAAAAAAAACTTCTAATGTTAATATCGTTGACTTATTTTAACAACAAGATATTTTGTAAAATGTGTAAATAGGTATGACGATATTTTTAAAAGATATTTAAAAATGTTTTTTTTAATTCCTCCACACAATTCCTGAAGAGTTTTGAAATTTTATGGAATTTTGATGATTGTTCACTATAACAATGCTATTTAATGCTTATGGATATTTTTTATTTTATTTAATTCAAAGCATTAAAATGGTTTCAACAGTGTAATAAAAGTTTGAACCAAGCACTGTTTATAATTAATAGAATGGTCGATAAACTTTTATTATTTATATTTATTATTCTTGTTGATGTATGCATATTTTGTTTTTTTTTTTTTTTTTTGTTTTTTTTTTTTAAGGTTTAAAACATTTTTAAAACAACTAAGAGATTACCAGTTCACACTACACATTACAAATACGTTTAAAAGATTAAAAATAACCAATTTCCTAATTCTTTTAAAACTTGCTCCTTATTCTTCCATCTCCATTCTATAATCTCTTTCCTCAACTCAAACATGCTACTGTTAGGGTATCTTCTGATTATAAAACTAATTGTACGAATAACCAACCATACGCCTGTTTTCAAGGATTTATCGTTACTATTTAACCTCACACTTAACAAATCTTCAGGTTTATCAATGGTCAACTTTAAATTTGTTCTTAGAACATTTTCTTGCCAATTCCATAATTCTTTCGAAGTGGTGCATTTTTTTATTCTGTGTTCGTTGCTGTCTTCCTGTGAGCATTCTGAGCAATTGCTATCTTGTAGGTTCCCGATGTTGTAAGCTCTTAATTTTTCTTTATTTGGAATAAGATCGTTGAAGAGCATAAACATACTCGATCGATCGGTGCTGGATATCAATTTGGAGTTGGAATTTATCCATATTTCTTTCCATTTCATATCCGGGAAACGATCTATGGGCGAAGGTTTTATCGATTTTCCATTGATGAAGTTCCAGTAAATTTTGTTCGATGTATCAAGCTGAGAAATTTCCTTGATTCTCCTTGCCTCCATAATCCATTCCCTAGTATTGAGATACATAACTCAGGTCAAATGTAGCCAGTACTTGAATTATGAAAGTGAACTAGATACAAGCATACTTTTACTAGATACTTTTAATCAAACAAAACAACTTTAGCACTTAAAAGACTAAAGGTATGAACCGTGTCAAATTAAAAACAAAAAAACCTATGTATTTTTTTAAGAATCTGTATCAAATAAAAGAATTCGTTTGAATAACAGAAAAGAAAAAAAAAAAACGTACACCTGTTGATCGTCAAATCGCCAAACTATCAATATTTTCTCCACTTACCGGCAGGTGTCATCACTTTGCGAGCTTTGGCGGCGGAAGTTCCGGCACCGGATCATCTCCTCAGTTGTGCTTTGTCGACGAAAGCCTCGTGCTATCAGGATTTCCTCGGTCGTCGATTGGCGCCGAATCGAGGGCCGAGCGACGCTTTCGGTCGGCAGGGGAGGTGGGCGTGCGCACGGGCTGGCATCCCTACAGTGATGGGAGGGTCCAGGTGTGAGAGAAAGAGAAGGATAACAAAAACAAGAGAGTAAGATGATGGAAGCAAAAGTGGGTGGTGAAATGAACTTTCGTGGAAAGCTTTCGGTTTGAAGCTTTGACGTACCTCGACGAACAACAGCTGCTCGAATCGGGCGAACGTGGTTGTCGAGCAGCCGATGATGATTGTCTTCGCAAACGGCGGCTTCTCCGTGGGCTTCCCTCGCGTTCGTGGCTTCGGTCCGGCGACAGATGGGAACGGGAATCGCGGCGACCTCTGAAAAATGCATTAATGAACATGAGTGGACTAATGTATCATCAGGAATTTAGTAAATTCCTGAAAAAAAGTTTTCAATTTATCAGAAATGACACATTTTTGACAATTTACAATAATCTGAAGAAACATGAAATCTTCCAAAAAATAACGCCATAATTTGATGTTTTGTAACAATTAACATACTGGCTGCAAGCTTCGTATGAAAATTTTAAAGTTATGGAACAAAACAAAAAAAATCGCCAAAAAATCTGTACAAAGCTGATTTTAAAAACAACAAGATTTGAGCATTTTTGTCAATAGTTTTTTTTATAATTAAACTTCTACAATACAAACTTTTGCTTGCCTCGTCCAGATCTTACGAACCGTATATATTTCACCCGTGTACGTATACTCAAAAAACCAAATGGCTCAGTTTCCTTTGTATAAAAAATTTGGAACATGTGGAAAGTTATATGCTGCAGCCTTGAACGGATCCTGGGACTTTTAGCAGGGCTATTAGTACAAGGTCCCACTTATAATTTGGGCCAGATCGGACCACGTGAAGGAATCGCTTAACGAGCCTGAAGTTTGTATAGGATATTGAGAAATTTTATTTGGGAGGAACACGAAATACTTATTTTTCATAAATATTTTTGATCTTTTTTTTCCGATTTTTTTAAACACAGCTTCTATGAATTTTAAAGTGATGAAAATGTTCAAAAATAACCCAGGATTACACAAGTTCTATATGATTTTGAAAATCAATTTTATTTTTGGAAAATGTGGTTATTTTGACAACTTTTACAAAAAAATTAATTTATATAAATATATGGGTGAATTTGTTATGAAATTTTTTAAGTAGAGAGAACAGGATTTTAAATTTGTATGTACTAAAGTCAGAAATGGTCAATTCTAGCGTGAATTCTCGTCCCAAAAGTAATCGATCACAACAAAAATAACCTAAATTTTATAATTACCAAATTATATTAATTTTGAATGAAATTCAATTTGCGACTGTTTGCTACATTTTTTTTTATTTTCAAGTTAATAAGTTGACTTCTAGAATGATAACTGTTCAGAAAAGTCCGGAAAAGCAATTTCATGTCACGGTGGAATGTGTCATTAGAGTTCTTAAAGAGTTCAGAAAAGTATCATATAAGTAATACTTTAAACTAAATGTTAATAATAGAATAAATTTGTGTTTTTTTAAATAATAGCTATAAAAAATCTTCATTGCCGGAATTTCCTGATTTTATGTTCTTTTATTTAGCTCAAGACTTGCAAAAATCGCAATTTGCGTCAATCGAAGAGCCGTGTTATAAATTAAAAGTTTGTTCTATTTAGGTATTTTCATTTTGATAGAGAACTTCAAAGAGTGCAGAGCATCAATCTATAGCTATTATAGATGTACTTAATTAAAAGCGCCCAAGAAGTTATCCGCAGCAATGTTCAGTTAAACCTGCATCTGTTTCTGAAATACCCGTTGTAATCCCTGGAATGTCAATTTGCTACTTCTGACTAATTCCAATATATCTCTCTTTTTTCCTAACCGATTTCTACCAAATTTATAGTTTAAGAAACCTCGTGACGTAACTCTAATCTGTTTCTCAGTCACAATACAGCTACAACACTTCAATTTTCCGTTATTCAAAGGCTTAAAAATCCGAAAAACATGCTTCGCTATACAGACTGTAGATCAGCTACGGAATGCGCAAAACAAAATCACTATGTGTCCAAAAAAGCTGAAGTTAGAAGCTATACGTTTCTAATAAAGTTAAATTTTTTAATTTTTTTCAAATCATGACCTCAAAAAATATAAAAGGTGGTATAAAAACGATACTTTTCAATCAATGAACCGTTAAAATTGTTTAAGTCACACAAAATAGGTTTTGAAAAGAAAGACGTTATTTGGCAAATTTTAGCATTTTTAGATTGTCGATATACGAAACACAGAATTTTTTACGAGTTTTCAAAAGTAGCTGTTTTTCGATTTTTTTGTTAGTCAGTCAATTGGATGCACTCGAATGTCATTTTAACACTCAAAAGTGGCTTATTGCCGAGGGGTCCGAGATAACATTTTTGACATTCAAATTAGGGCTTTGATGTCTCGGACAAAGTTGTTCATCTAATCATAATACAGTGGATAATTTTAATCTGATACGTTATAGATTGAATAAAATAGTTCACCGTCTTCGAGAAATTGCATCAAAGTTGGATCAAGCCGAGATCTACAATTGCTTCATACATTATGATGGTTTTCACTGAACACATTGTAACGCGACACAATTTGGGTGATGTGCTGTACGAACACAGCACAGTTTTCAAACGTGTTGTGTTGGGAGAGAGCACTGTGTTTTTGAAAAGCAACACAGTTTCCTAGTTTTCTTTTATATAACGTCGGAATCGGGAAAACGCGAGGAGAGTCTCCGCCATCCACATTCAAATGAAGTTGATTCAGAACAAATTGTTTTTCAAGAAAAAAAAAAAATTCAAGCCGTCCGGCCCGTTGTATAGAAACCCTAAAAATTTTGTTTAAAATTATGATTGCTGTTACAAGGCTCGAATTCTCATGTGTATGTTCAGAATGGGTGCATGTTCGGAAAAAATATAATTATTTCAGTTTAGTACGCATGATAATTAATCATATTCAGATCAGGCGCGGTCCTATGAGGGGGGGGGGGGGGGTGATCGGGGTGATAACCCCCCCCCCCCCCCCAAGTGGCAAAAAACCGTTACAAAATACTCGCAAACGCAGGATTTTATATAAAAACTAAGAACTTTTCCTAGTAGGTGTACTTTCGAATTCTCATATTTTTCCACTCCGTGGGGGGTTTGTTCAATAACAGAATTTATTAATCACTTAATAGCTAAAATTGGAAAAAATGAGTCCACCGAACTAAAACAGTTGTAACTTGCAATTCGCTGGACCAAATTTCACCAAATAACTTTTGTTGAGGTACTTACAGCGTTGATTTCGAATTTGCTGACCATATACGCTGCCGGCCATAAGTTTGGGATCACCCCCTCAAACAAAAGCTAATTTGTTTGGCCATATCTCAGTAATCTTATTACATATTGCATTTCTTTTGATCTCATTCTAAAGTCGATGTGCAAAACCTTCTTCGTATGTTATTGACAAAATATATATGTTAACTTAATATGACTTAAACTTGGTTTAAAGTTGGAAAATTTCCGAAAAATCGCACTTTATATTTAAACCTGATCAGTTCAGAGTTGGGTGGACCGAATTTAAAAATTTTAGTTGCATTTGAATCTTTTTTCATAAATATCAAAACACATTTCTTTAAATTTTGTGCTAAAATTTGCATAGTGTCTTTAATAGATAAAAATGATAAAATAGCTATTTATGTTAACGATCAAAAGTTTGAGCTAACCCCTCAGTATCGGCAAAAAGTTTAATAATTTGTAGTTTAGTAGTTTTTAATAATGATCAATAGTTTAAAAAAAAATCCATTCATTAATTTAAAACTTTCAAAATTAAATTAATTAAGTAAGAAATGGATACGATAAAGTTGTTCTGAGACCAAATTATTATTCAAATTATAAAAATAAATTTAAATTGTGGGGATTTTATGGTAATAAACAATAACATTAAAAATTTGAAACTTAGATTATTGGTTGAAACTTGATATTAGTTATGCTTCAAAGCTCAAAAAATAGTGTTTTTCACCTGCTTTGATTAGGTGAGGTTTCTATTTGAGATAAAAGTATTTCGTCATACCTGACTA